>NW_006263517.1:289727-297561 GCF_000469605.1 Apis dorsata | reverse complement strand
TATATATATATATTATATATGCAAGACACATCCTATAATTGTAAAAAATTTTTTTTCGACAAATTTGAAAAAAAGTTAAAAAAGAAATTGTACTCGTATTCTCATATCTTTTTTGATTTTTATTCATCACAATATTGAATATTTCTATAAATATATCGTTAATAAAACTTCAAACTTTTGGTCTCAATTTAAATTGCAAAATATCTGGAAAAGCTTTTTCTTACTGAAAGATCGCTCAAAGCATCCAAATAATTCGCTTTCGTGATTCGAAATCGTGGCACGAACACCTCCCTAAACTTCCGGAAATTTATCAACTGCTTACACTCGCAGGTATATTTCATTAGATATATAAACGGAGTTTCAAGACTAGATATCATTCTTGGCTGCATCAGAAAACTCGACTAATCATTCGAACACGTTGCGTGTGTGGGAAGCTTTATATTCGAATAAATATCCTTCTTTGTCTCAGTGAGTTATTGTTCAACGATCATTTTTCATTAAGTAAAAATTTTTTTCAGATTATTATTGCCTTTTTGAAAATATCATGAAATATTGATATTTGTTTCGGCCATCTGCTATCGCTGCAAGTTATAATCAAAAGTATATATAATGTTCAATTATTTTTGGTAATTTGGTATAATAACAAATTTTAGTAGTTAAATGCGAAAATAAAATAATTATGATTTATGAAACATACTTCAGCAGTGGACAGAGGAGACAGAGATATTAAGAAAAGTTTGTAGAAGTCTGTTCTCGAGTTACAGCCAGTTTTTTATATTCAAATTAAAATATTTTAAATAATATTTTAATTACCTGATTTTTTGGAAAGGTAGAAAAATTCTACGACACAACAATTTCAGGCTTTCATTCGAGCCTAAAATGGCCATTTCGAGTATTTTCTATAGAGATAATTTACTGCATATTATTGCAGTACAAAAATGGCCGCAACTCGGGAGTAAGGTCAAATAGGGCACATGTTTATACGAACTCTTTTTATTGCTTTTGTATCCTCTATTCACCATTGACGTGGGTCCCAACATGTTACGAAACACCCTGCATAGAAAAATTAAAAAATTAATTACTATTATTTTCTTGAACGATTGCTCAAAACATCTTTCATGTTATTTTATTAGATTTTCATAGAAAGAATTATTTTCATTAAAAAAAAAGTTTTGATTTGTTGTTATTAGATAATTATTTATAAAGAAAAAGGATGATAAGAAATTGAAGCGCGTCAAAGAAATCTTGTTCTTTGATAAAGTTTTCATTCCTTTGAAAATATATACATTAACCTAATTACAAGAAACTGATATCGAGCGAGTGAAATATAGACAATGTTCCAATGGAAGATTTCTCGTCCTCGTTATGTTTAATATTCACGATCCATAATAAACAATTCTTAAGATACCATATTGTTTTTTGTTGGTTTTTTTTATAACGTCTTCAAGATTCCATAATTTTATTGTTTTATATTACTGTGATATATTCTATTTTTATCATCATTAAAAAAGCACATTAAGATGGTTAGGAGAAAGTAAAAAATTACGATCGATAAATTATTTCCGTCAAGGTTATATCTCTTCAGATTTCAAGATCACCATCTTTTTTTTTTTTAGAATGAAATTACAAATATTTTATCACATTGTAATATTTAATTTAACGGAAATCGAAAAAAAATACTATTAACTATATATAATAAACTCTTCATTTTCAAATGAAATCAAAATTTTGCCAAAAGATTAATTTATATTAAAAAAACGAAATTTATTCTTTAAGAAAAATAGTATAAAAATTGTTAGTTATAACTAGCGTGGTATAGATGGCAGAACCATCATGAAATACACATGCTCATATAGGTTAGAATATAAAGAGATGTAATGTTAAAAATAAGATTATTAAAACTTGGGATGTAATCAAATAAATTTCAAGAAATATTAACATATCTTATTATTATGAAAATTTTATAACTTCAGTATTTTATATTATTATAATCCAATAAGGTAAGATCTCTATAAAAAAAATATATTCATAACACTACAAAAAATTGTTGAGTTCATACATTCATTAATTCCTTACAAAAAATTCTACTCTATAAATTATATATCCAATCGATCACAATAGATTGATTATTTTCTCAGATTTTACACGATGAAACATTATTTACAAACAAAATATAGAACTTTTATAACCAGACACTATTCCTTTTTGCAGGGTCAAAATAATACACAATGACGTTAGACGACGCTCCGTGGCTTCCTTCTACATATATATATGTGTGCGCTGAAATAACGAGTGTACATCGAACGCGAAAGTACGTTGTGATCATAAATTTGGCTCAATTTATTGAATTCTCAAGCGAAGTAAAGAAATGACCACCGAGTTCGAGAATCCATGATATTTATCACCTATTTTCTTGCAATATGTGATTCTTTTAGAATTCAATGAAGCAGAATAGAGGTTAGGTTAATTATTTGGAAAATTTGAAAGAATTATGTTGAAATGGGATATATGTTCATGATGATGAAATTTATGACTGATTGAAGTAAATTCAATCAATAGATTTGTTAAATTTTTAAATGATATTTATTTTATTTAAATATTATTTAACAAAATATTATCCAATATTGTCAAATACTTGATGATATTAAAATTTATAATAAAACATAATAAAACTTTTGCATTAAATTATATAAAATATCAATAATAAATATATAATTAATAGAGAAAACAAATTTAAAACGACAGATTTTATTATTATTAATTATATCCATGCATATAATTAATATTATTGAAGATACATTATCTATAGAATTTATATCAATAATATAGAAGATGAAAAATACATTAAACAAATATTGAAATATATTTAAAATGAAATATAAAATAAACATTTAAATAATTGAAATTAAATAAAACTTATATAAGAATAATAATAATAAATATCATATCGATAAAATCGTAATAAAATGGAAATAAATTTTTAAATATTTAAATAACACAAATATATATAATTTTTAAATTTTAATATAATAAAAATTATAACTTAATATTGTGTAAATATTATTTATAATAAAAATTATAATATTTCTTTAATTATTTTGAAAATGTATTGAAAATTAAATATTAATAAATAATGACAACAGAATCGGAAGTACCTATTTGGAAGTTTCAATTATCAACGCAGAAATATTTATAAATGAACGCTTGTAGTATTTTAAACACGAATATATGCGTCATCATTTCTTAGAATTTCTGGTAATATATATATGTAAATATGTACATATGTGTCGGTCAATAGGAAATTTTATTATTTTCTGACATCGAAGAGATAATAATAACAATAATAATATATTTGGGATACTTTGGTAAATATATTTGGAAATATAAAAATATATAAAATAAAATAATTATCTATTATATATAAATAATAATGTAATCAATTTACTTAATAATGTGACAAATAGTATAATTAATATTTAGCTTTTCTTTTTAAATATAAGAATTAAATATGCCAAAATGAATGGAATCACAAGTAGGTGAAGGAATAAATGAATAAATGCGAAAAGTAATATTATGATTATTCAATATGTCGAAGCGTAGGAGTCAATTTATGAGAATAGATTTGCATAACATTTGTTAAAAGTATAGAAAGTTAGTCCTTGTATAATATTCAAACATATGTTTCAATTCAAATTTATTTTTCCATCCATTTTTTGCTTAGCATAAAAACAATCTTGTATTGAATTCATAATTTAAAAGTGACAAATACCAATTTCCTAATAAAACATATTCCTGTAAAACAAAAGAATTTCTGAAGAAAATTCGATCAATCATAAAAAAAAAAAAAAAATCAAATTTCAATGAAAAACAACGAGATTCAGTTTCAATAAATGTAAAACTTTTCCAAAAACGGTAAGTCTAAATAATCTCCCCAGAATAAATATGATCAGAGAATTTATATAACAAAAAGGGAGAAAGCGATAAGGCATGTCTTCTAATATAATAATTAGATAAAAAGTATTAAAGATGTAACAGACATGTAACAAACAAGGTTTTTCAAACGTTGTATAAATTAAATCATAGTCGCTTACGTCAGTGAGCGTTATATGCGCGCGCTCTTACGAACCGCGCCTTAGTTACTTGAAATCTTCACAACGATACACTTACACACATAGACAAAGAGCAAACACGAAGCTCAGGCGGCATCGTAAGGATCAATCGCACGCCGTCGATCGAAATTTATGCTTAACTGAGCATCTCATTAAAGTGACGTCATTAAGGCAAGGAAGACGGATAATAAACGTACGTGACTGGTGTCAACAACGAGACTAGAGACCTCTTTGCTTCTTTCACGACACTGAAAAAAACGCTACACCATCATGGCGAATATTACCTCTTAATTGATTATAAAATAACGAGTATGATAACTTGCTCGTTGATAGTATATTAAATATCGATAAGCGTATTTCATGTAATTGAAATGGATATATTTTTAAACTCTATTTGTACTCCTGCATTAGTTTTTTTAGAAAGTGCATTATGCATTGTGGAAAATAATTGAAATTTGATTTTTTTTAATTTGGTAAAAATAATAAAAATAATATAAATAATAAAATAAAAAAGAAAATATTTTCTTTGATAAAATTTTTCATCTCTAATTTTTTAAAATATTCCGTTCGTACCAATTTATATTTTAAAAGACACGTCTATGTTGTTAAGAATTCACAACTAAGGTAACATGAGAGCACGTGAAATATAACAAGTTTCAAGTTTTACTTGTCCAAGGTCGTTATCCCTACCAGAATTTAAACGATATATGGCCAAGAGTTTGTTTGATCTGGTTATTTCGAGTTTAAAATATATACTTAAAAGCAGATTCTGAGAACGTACATGAAATACTATAATATACATGATAATATACATTACGAAAGAACATGCGGAATAAATTTATGTATAAAATGTTGATAGGCAACGGAATAGTCACAAATACAATCGGTTACTAAATTTTAAAACGAACACACTGATGAATAATGCTTTGGGTGAAAAGTTATCGGTCGAGCATTTTGATGACTCATGTATAAATGGTAGAAGCATAGACAATCAACGACAAAATTAAATTTATAACCTCCATTTCTTTCCACTAATGTGTTTTGTTATCAAAACACTTAAGAAATTATTATTTTTTTTTATTTTAATGTATCCTTGGAGAAATATAATGAACAAGAATATCATTTTAAAATATTATATGCGTTTTAACAGAATTATTATCCCTAATTATTCTTGATAAAAATAATAATATACTTTTTAGTATTTAAATATGAAGGTTAAGTTACTTATTTTTATCTTTTCTTTTTGTTTTTAAATAATATAACGTTCGTTGTAATATTTTTTATATCGTAACTTTTGAAATGGAAAAAAAAAAGAACGAATTATTTAAAAATTTTTCTAAATAAATTATATTAAGTATCATTGACTTTTGATAGGAATCTTAGTCGATTTATTATAAATCAAAAGGCAGCAACCTCCTACTAAAAGACATATACATATATTTACGATGAGAATATATATATATATGTATATGCACGTACACGTATATCTCACACTATTGATATTCATTTTCCATGCTTAATCGAGGACACGTGATGATTGACAAATGAGCCACCAACGGCGACAGTGATGTAAGTCAATTTCGATCAGACTCACGTCGTGCACGCGCCGCTAAACAAATTAGATTAGTCGACCGTCGAGGTGATATCATCCTGATCAGACTGAAGAGGAATCATGTTACGAATTTTCAATTTCGAAATTTGTTAAAACTTTTTTTTTAACGGAAATATAAACGTGAAACTATTTAATTCGTAGAATTATATTATTTATATTTTCAACGCTTTAATTTACATAACACAATCGAACACTTCACTCTATCAATGTTGGAAATTAATAAAATTGCATCGAAACGACCGCAATAATACACTTTGATTTCCGTAAATATTAAAATCGTTATCAGCAACTGCACACATCACAATTCTATAAACCAGCGATAAATCATCACACGTATAATTCACCTCTTAACGACGATCTAACCGCATCAGTTACACAGCATAAAAGAGGAAACAAAAAATCGATATTTATACACTGATTATTAATAACACTGCTAATTTTAACCGTTGATGATTCACGATTCGAGTAAAAGCGATGGGATTTCTCTGACGTTATCTAGGCGTGGAAAGAAGCGAAACTTTCTCCTCGCTATAGGTTAGTGTCAATCACAAGTTTAGAAGAACGTTGAGAGAGGCGAGTATACCTACTGAGAGAACGTTGGGTCATCTAGGGATTTTTCATTACCCGAGGCAGTTCGGGAGAAGTTTGAACGTTACGAATTCAACGAAAGCGTTACCACGTTATCTTTATTACGACGATTTTCTTTACGATGTTTTTATTGCTTATACTCTTAGTTACGTATCTTATTCTACATTATATATAATATATATATATATATATATTTGAAATTTTGAATAATCTAATTTTAAATTTCATATTTCAAATTTTAAATTTGAAATTTTACAAATATTTTTTTTTTTTTCCCATTTTTTCTCCACTGCGTTTTAAAAGAACATGTTTTTTAGAACAGTCTATACTTACATTCTCGTTGCATATTCCTTATAAATAGTTTCGTATAATTCATGCATAACCCACGGGATTCGTATATTCGTATAGATTCACGTAACTCGGCAATATATTTTCTTCGCAAGAATCTACGTATGTTTCATCCAATAGAACAGAAATTTTAACTTACGACTTTACTTTTCTGCAAAAAAAAAGAAAAAAATGACCGAAAACTTTTCATTATCGTGCTCGTAGCTCACGGTAATTCGCGAGAAGCAATTTTCTTCGAATTTAACCTATTCTTCTGTAAGAGAAAAATGAAATGTTCCTTTCTTTTGTCCAAAACACATGATTGTATGAAAAGTGAAAATAACCAAGTTTTCAAATCAAGTTTCCGATCGATATGAAGCAGAATGAGATGGGGTGCAACGAGAAAGTAATTCTGGTAGATTTAAAAAAAAAAAAATAATTCGATTCACGGAGGCGTCCTCTCGTCTACTCGAAACGGCGATGAAAGAGAAATCGAGTTTCGGGGAGAAATTCGATTCCGAATTAAGAATAAGGTAGGCATCGAGGTCCACTTGCATCCCTTTAACATGAAATTACGGTGGAAAATTGCTCCACCGTGGCTCGACTCGATGACTGCTCAAACAACGTTTTTCTGTTCCGATCTTTTTCTCCTAGTTTCCACTTTAACGCAGTTTGCCAACAGCGCCAGAACCGAAGAGAATTAAATCTTTTTCATCAGAGAATAATATTAATCCGATTTGTGAAAACGGTGGAACACAATTTCGTATCGATCTTCGAATGGAAGAAATAATTTTTTTCGAACGATCAGTTTTAAAACGTTGAGACATTTTCTTTGTTTTCTTATTTAAACCAATTCTGACATTAAAATAATTCGAGCGTCGACGAAACAACATTTTTTTTTTATATATATATATATAAAAATTCGAGTATCTCTTTTATTACACGTTTCTTTAGGAATATTTATTTATATTCCGGCTACGTTAATTTATACCTCTAGTTTTCCTCTAATTAGAATAACTTTGATTTCGCAATATCATTAGTGAAACCCTAGAAGATATTTTCCTCGAATAATTGTAATAACCTCAGCAGCACAATTCCATTAGGGAAATCAGAGAAAATTCGATCGTATGAACGTAATTTAGTGCGATGCGATTTTCGAGTAATTAGATCATTGATAATAATAATAATAATAATAATA
>NW_006263517.1:288037-289148 GCF_000469605.1 Apis dorsata | reverse complement strand
AGCGATATGGTTAATTATGTTAAAATGACGTTGGCGAGAGTAAAATAAACCCTTTAGTTAACAGGAAATATTAAAATTGGATTTCGCTAACCGGCTTTAGGCTCACTGAATGCACTTTCCTCAACATGCTGTTTACAAATTACGGATTACGAACGGCATACGATATTCGATTTTACTTCGTTATTTCGTGATCGTAATATAGTTAAAAATTCAATGTGAAAGCACGTATGGATTTAAAAGTTTTCGATTAAATTTTCGTGCAAAATTACGAAAAAAGGAAAAAAAGAATTTGCGTAGAAGTCTTACTCAAAATTGAATCGAGGCAAATCTTTACTTTTGACAATTACTTCACCATTATATTATAAAAAATCGATTAAAAAAAAAATCACTTTTCGTTTCGTGAGGAAAGAGGAAGATTAAATTCTTCATCAACCTTAAAAAGAATGCTACATTATGTCTGATATTATATTATATTAATATTATAATATTATTAATATAAATTATATATATTAATCGAGAAGGTATATCTCTGCTTTTAACGATTACGAACGTGTTAACATGGAAGAATGTAACCGAACGAAAAGACAAACTGAAACGCTCGTTTCTTAAGAAGTTGTGGAAGATGAACGCGCGATCTAGTTTGAAAAACAAGTTATAGAGGCAATACAAACTAAACGAAAGGTGTACCCGATTACTCCACGTTGACGGTGAACAGCACCGTCAGGGTGCTCTGATAAAAACTTGAATCCCCTTTTACAAATATTTGCTACTCCACGAAACGCGAATCTCTCGCGAGAAGTTTGTGTGTGTCCATCGAACTCCTCTCCGTGTAATAATTTAATCACTTAGATATTGAGAATTAATCCTTCTATTGCATTTTCTTTTCCAATCTTATTTATTGCTTTTCAATCCATACTTCATTGTATATAGAATATAGAAATATTAATTGTGATAAAAAAAAAAATATTTTAATAATATTCATCACTATCCAATAAATGTGAAAGAAAATTTATCACACTTTTCGTGAATATTTCATTTAGAATAGTATTTAATTTGAACGTCGAATTTCTATAAAAAAAAAAAAGTTTATATATAACGACAATAAACTTAA
>NW_006263517.1:274892-287735 GCF_000469605.1 Apis dorsata | reverse complement strand
AAAAAAAAAAAAAAAAATTACTCGATCGATATCACTATACTCTTCAAACTTTTCCGGGGACTTCAAATGTCCTGGGACGTCATTTAAACTCCAATTTCAACCAAATCCGCAATTAATCGGGAACTCGACCAACAACTTGTCCGTAGGAACCATTTAGAATGGTCAACTACGCCAATTCTTAATCTTCCGGATAGCCATCGCCAATTCCTAACCTATTCTACTCTTGACATCGATCTCAGTCACAAACTCGGTCGACGATTAATTATAAACAATATCTAAATGGTCTAATCTCGTTGGAACTTAACCTTCTATGAAGGTACAATGATATCGATATTGCATAATTTTTAATCGTTAATTTTATTTAAATTTTGAGAATTATATTAATTGATAGATAAATCGAATAATTCTCAATGTCGCGTTACTTAAAGTATTTATTTATAAAATTTGAATTTTCGTAACGTGTTTTAATATTTAAAAGTATAAAAAATTATCCTAATTAAATTTAACCTCACTCACAGTTTTCTTAAATATAACACTTTGCTTTGAATTCTTTATTCAATAAATTGTTATTACAT
This sequence comes from Apis dorsata, assembly GCF_000469605.1. Lineage (NCBI taxonomy): Eukaryota > Metazoa > Arthropoda > Insecta > Hymenoptera > Apidae > Apis > Apis dorsata. Next base: position 287,160 of record NW_006263517.1, on the reverse strand, counting down.
CGATCGTTTTTTTAAACGATGAACACTCTTCATTTATTAATGTTTTTAATATCTAATGATGATCAAAAATGTTACTCGAGTAACCGAATGGATCCAGTCCATTTGGATTAGGTTCAAGGAAAAAACGCGGCGAACCAATTGAATGAACGTCCAGTGACTGACCGAGACCAAACTGAGTGAATGAACAGAGAAGGTTAAAGAGTGGGAGACATGATTCCTCCTTTCACGTTTGAAAATCAAATTGAAGAAAATATCAAAAATTAAGAAAAAAAAGATTATATATAAATTAACAATCCACGAATTAATAAAAGAATATTAAAAGTTTAAGTTGTTGAATTCGTGGTTGGAAAATTATGTTTAAAATAAAACGAAGTGAAAAATAAAAATGTAAAATTCATTTCCAAAGAAATTCAATAAATTACTCTGTTGCGTTCCTTTACAAAAACCTTTACAAATTCCTTAAATCAAATCTTTTCGAAGAGACAAAAGCCACAACCTATAGATATTTCTTATGAAAAAAAAAAAAATAAATTAACCAATTCCATTCAGACAATATTTCTTCATTCTCCGTAACCATCCCTCTTTAATTACTGCCATTTTTTCACCATGACATGGCAAAATTTCTATGAAATATATTCAATCATTCGAATATCAAAGTTATTTCAACTATTACGAATATAACAATGATAATAAATAATCAGGAAGAAGATAAACGAGAAATTTCGTACCGTGTACATTCACTGGTGTTCCATTCGATAACCGACTCGTACGTAAACTCAAGAATTCAAATCAATCCGATACGATCGAGAGCTCGAACGCGACTGAACCGGCCAACTTCTTGCATTTCCCGATCCCTTCCCTCTACTGCGTCGCGCGACGATACTAGGCGCCATGGCGAGGGGTGGGGGAAACCGTCCAACCGTGCAAGCCTCGTCACCCGGAAACGACGGACAAAGAAGAAACGAGGAGGAAACGAAGGAAATAATGGTCTCCTTTTATGCGCGTCTTTAAACAATCGGTGATAGCGATTTGATCGCAACAAGATGGTTTTGATAGAAATGTTCGTTTCCCTTCTATCGATGAATCTTGTTGTCCTTGAATATTTATTTATTTGAATTTGATTTGAACTTCATTGAGGAAACCTAAGATGAATTAGAACGCTTAGAGTTATCTGCTTAAAATTTGATCTCGTTGGATCATTCGGGGTTATAATATCGTATATATAGGGTTATTTAAACTATTACATAGAATATCAAGTAAATTATTTATTGATTTACGTCGATATTTTTTTTTTTTCCTTTACGCAGCAAATTATTTCTGTTTATGCCATTATATTTACGCTTATTTTTTATACTTATAAATTTTGAATTTATTACATTGACACAAATTTATATATTAACGATTGACAATATTTTCTTAAAAATCTGTATTTGCATTAATTTCATTTTCCACGTCGTTTAAATAAATATTCCTGGACAATGTAATGTGTTCTATAAACAGAAACCTTGTTTTTCTAGAATTTCATTTTATGTCACGTATTTCACAATATATCCTTTTTACTTTTGCAATGTTTATTTTTAAATGAAATTCAAATACGAATGATCTCTACATGTTACAATTACAAAATTTAAATATTTGAAATCAATAATATTTTTTATTTCTAAAAAGTTTCCGAAAAGATTAATGCCAATGTTTCGCATAATTTGTCGAGAGGAAAAAATGATTTGTTTCGAAAGAAAAAGGAAAAAAATCACGATTATTGGAATATTTTCCAACACTTCGTCCTTCGAAGTTTCAAAGTCGTTTTTTTAAACGAAGCTACTTATTTTTGGAAAAGTGACGACAAGATGTTAATCATTTATAACAATGACCTTCAAACGACATCTGATATAAACATTTATTTTAAATCATCTTAACATCCTTCGTAAACGATACATCATTTTTTTTATAAATTTTACATAGCTTCAAATCACCACAAAAATTACTCTAAATATTTTTCTTCCAAGCGAAAATCTTTTCTTTCGAATTAGATAATTAAATCTTCCCTTAAATCATAAAAAAAAAAAATCTTCAATTTAACCAAAAAAGAAAAAAAAAAAAATAATAAAATAATCTCTTAAGAAAACAAGAGATATATAACGATGAAATTCTATTCACTTGGAATGCAACAAATGGATTAATTGACCAATCAAAAATACTTAAAGACGGTCAGTGTTTATAAATAAACATACATAAAAAATAAAAATAACAATCGTAGAAGAAACCAGTAACTGTAAGAGCTCTTGGAGGTCACGGCTCACATGATGCGGAAATACTGACAAATATGGATCCTAAGTGCTTACATCCTATAGACATCCCACGGCGTGTGGGCGTGAACTTGATAAGATAAAATCGAGGGATTAGGTAAGGATTGAATCTAAACAAAATCTGGGTCGCGTTTGGATCAAGTTATAAAATGAGGTCTGGGTTAGATCTGGGTTAGCATGGATGTGCGAGTTCGATAAGGGTGCGACGTGTGTGCTTATGTAAGGGTTTGTCTCGATTAGACGCGGGAGTGAAAGGGCGCGGAAGATATTGCGATATTGCGGGGTGAAAGAATCCGGGGAAGGGTGACAAGGAAGGAGGAGGACGATGATGGAATGATGGCGAAGATGCACGCCCCTTTTTATTCCTTTTCAATCCCACCAACGAGAAGGATTCCTCTTTGGGGAGGAAATTTTCATTGCAGAGGTGCAATCGGCAGTTGGATGATAGATTGGGGGGACAAGGATAAATTTATGGCTGATATTTCAGCATTTGTGCCCTTTGTGGCGTTAGGATCGTTTCTTGTTGATAACACTTTTGATATACACACGTGTTTCGAAACGTGGAGGAAAGCAGATTCGATTTTAATTTTATTTATATTTATGTCCTAAGTTTCTAGTTATTACTCTCGTCATTGCAAATAAAACAAACGTTTAAATATTGGGTAATTGGAGACAGTAGAAGAGGTTAACTAAAAATAAAATAAAAATTTGAAGTAATGAAAACAATTTGACAACAAAATGAAGATGGATCAGCTTTTATTTGATTATTTTTTTATGTATGTATATGAACAGAGCTAAATTCTTCTTTTTCAAAATATTTCTGCAATAATAATTTATTTCTGCAATAAGAAATGAATAATAACATAATGAATTATGTTCGATCGAAATTACGAAAATATGGAATTAGATATTATATTATTTGTTCTGGACTAGTTTTAGACAATTAGACTAGCTCCACAGATACGTTCTTCTTTTAAAATTCTGTCAAACGAGAGTTGATATTAAGGGATGAAGAAGAATACGAAAGCGTTAGGATGGATTAAGAATGAGGAATAAATATGTACGATACGTGACAAAGACGCATAGAATGCATTATTGCAGCGGAACAGCAAACGCCTGCGAAGCAACGAGGTATAATGGGTAAATACGAAAATGGAGAATGCAACAGAAACTTGGATATTCGAAGCGTCAACCGAAACTGATTGAAACTCTTTTGACTATACGACGCTCTTTCATTATTTCTTTCTTCTCGTGTAATTTCTCGTGTTTCCCTGATTTTTCGTATCTGATTTATTACTCCAATATTCATTCGAATATAATTTTAGGTTAAGTTAGATTATTTCCTTCTTCTTATTTTTTGATATCCGATTAATGAATTGTATTAATTCGAATTTTTCTTTTTATTAAAGAAAATGTCAATCAAATTGACATAATTGAAATTGTCATGAAATTTAATCGTTAGATTTTTAAATAAGAAGAATTTGACTTGTTTCAACTGATTAACGGATCTCGAAATTTCGAACGAGTTTAAAATATAATCCTAACCTCAAAATGATGAAATGTTTGTTACACAGGTTTTCTCGAACCTCTAGGGAAATCGCAAATTCCACGATGGTCTACTTTTCTTCGAGAATGAGAATATTTCCACGTCTCAAAACAGACACAGAAACGACGTTTAGATCTATTTGCATTTGTACCGGCGAAACTTAAGGAATAAACGTCGCAACGACTACGAACGACATGGAAACGACAAAATAATGGCGGCCCTTCGATGTCGAGCATAATAATCAGCACGGTTGAGCGGATCCTCTGCCACCAATTTGCATGTATTCTCGGAGCTGACATCCTCGCTATTGTATGTAATTTGCGCGAAGAAAGCAAAGCATTTTATCGATAATTAAATCCAAGAGGACGTACGGACGATTCTTTTCTTAGATCCCTGAATAACTGCCCCTCGACCTCGTGTGTATATATATATATATAGAGTGATTAAGCTTTCCAAAGAATTGGAATTTTATTTCGATTGAATTATGAAGTAAAATAGAAATAATATTATTAATATAAGTTACGTATTTATTAAATTATAATATGTATGTAATTTACCGTTTATATCTCACATTTTCCAAATGTCACATATTTACTTACAAAAGATTACGGTAAAAAGAAAAATGGAATCACGTTGTGAGAAAATTATACTTGACGCGAATTAAATCTCGAATTAAAATAGCATTGATGGACATTCCTCTATAGATAAATATGTACGTATTCTTCATGTACAGTTACGATGTGAAAGATGGGTAAAATTAAAAACAATTTATGATTCGTATCGTACATATACATTAAGAAAAAAAAAAAAGACCGCAGATAAGTAACAATACGAAACATGCGAAGAAATATGCTTATCGATTGCACAGGGCTTGAATTTATCGCGAGTAAACGTAACAATACCCTTTCACGTTATGAAAATCGTAATGGCGACGGTTTATTGGGTAACTCTCGGAACGAATGTAAGGCGAATTTACACAGTTAGCTTTGAGCAAATAACTGTCGATTCGACGAAATCGAAAGTAAAGCGAGCAATTTAAATCATTTTATGAAAATGAATAGAATAAAATTTGAACGAAAAATTAAATAGAAATAAATTGGTATAGTTTATATACTTTTGTTCGAATTTATTAAAATTAAATATAACATAAACGCGCACAAAAAGGGAAAATTCTTTTAAAGAAGAATATTTAAATAATAGAAAAAACTTTTGAATACAAAATTAATAATTTATTAAACTAGATTAGAAAGATTGAGGAAAAAAATTGCGAAGAGAAAGAGCATCGATCAATCAGCAATTAAATTGCAATGCTTTTCCAAGTACTCGTCATAATAATTACTTTCATAGAGATGATCCGTAGAGTTTAAACTAATCGAGACTTTCAAAAAAATTTCTACTTTTCCTTGTTTTCTAATCTATTGAAATAATAATTTATATTTTATATCTTATTCTATGCGCAATTCTAAAACATATACAGTACTAAATATATAGGCCAAATATAACAGTTGATGCCGCCACTCGATCGTTCAATTTACGACTTCACTGTACCTATATCTAATAACGCGTCTATTTGAACAGCAGTCTTCACGCGAACGCACTGTGATCGGTTTTATTACGAAGCGTGCATCTATAGCGAATACACATACACCGTATAATGCTTAAGAACATTAATCGTACCTCAATCGTTCGTCAACAATTACCTGCCACAAATGATAACCGTCATTTCAATCCAACTACTACTTACGAACCAATTTCTAAATAATCATTTCATCTCGTAGATCGAATATCTCTATTCTATTCGATCGAAAGGCGAGAAAATCCGCATGATTCGTAAGGTCGAATCGCGTTCACACTCGACGTGGTCCGCAGAGCGAAGAGAAAATTGAGAAACACGGGTATATATACCCAGTGCGGGTCGTGAACGCGGGGTGGGGATTCGGTGCGGAAAGGAGAAGTGGGGGTAGAGGGTCGGAGTGGGGAGGGCGGCAATGCGGCGGTAGTTGCGCCGCGTGTCGGATCAGCTGTGAGCTGGCAACCCGAGTCAGCTGACTGGTCGCGGCCCCTCCGCTGCGACAATCGATATCCCGCTTTGCTCCCGCTGTTATGACCGTGGCTGCGTGTTCCTTCCTTGCTCAGATATACACCCCAACCCTCTTGACGCTTATGAATCTTGCGAATCGACTTATCACCGCCCACTCGTAGAGGTTAACAAGAGAAGTTGAACGCGTGTGAATTCGAAGGAAATGCGACGAAGAAATTCCGGTTATAAAGAGTACCTTTATGTGGATACAAAAGAACGAATATATCCAGATTGGTGACTGTTAAGGTGTTGAGTTATTGAGGAACAAATATGGTGAAATAATGCGTAAGTTCTAGTAAATATACTTGGAAAATTGTTGGAAAAAATGAATGAAGAAATCGCAACGTATTTTTCTTGATGAATTATTAAAATTTAAATATGTACTTTAGACGAAGCACGATGATACGTAGAAGTGTAGAATTCGATATGTACTTATGTAAAAACTCAAAACAACTCTAATACTCGTAGATCATAATTTCTAAGTGAATTTGATCTTAAGAAAGCAACTAATTGAATTACGATATTGTTACACCTAATTCGAGTATTATATTTAATAAATTCAACGTATATATTTGATACATATCAAAAATTAAGGAGAAAAAAATCGAATTCATTTGCTGAAAACAACCATACGCAACAAGATTGCGTCACAAAGCTTGGAATACAGCATCCCCATTCTAATAACATTTCCTTTCCGCTTTGATCATCGTTTATAACATCAACAGAGGAATTCGAAAGTTTGAAAGCAAGGCGGACCTCGCTTTTGCCCGACCCTCGCTCTTCTGGAATTGCAGCCAAGGGCGGAAAGTAGACCGTGACCTTGACTCGTCCTCGTCTTTCCGGCTTACACACTCCGGGCCACGCGGGCTTAAGACCTGGTAACGATGCATTTTGCGCCCAGAGAAGAAAACGTCGAGGAAGAGAAAGCTTTTCGAGTGTCGTTTCGTCTCGAGAGTACACTCGTTATTCGTCGATCGAGTAAAAAGAACGAATACGAAAAGAGTTCCATTCAACGGGTTAATATCGTTAACGAGTCGTTCTCCCCAATTATTTCTCGTTAACGAACACTGCGTTTATTCTCTCATCCGTGTTTGCGAAAAATACATCGATTAATAGTATTAACTTTCGAAAATTTTACTCTCGAAGAAAATCGACTATCTCGTCGCCTCGAGTGTGATGGAAAACGTTCGATCGTGATTTTCACTGAAGGTGAAAATATAACCGGTTTTCTATTCGTATCTGGGACGAGAAATACAGTTGAAAATGGGTAATTTCGATCGTTAGAAAGGAGAAAAGTAATAGTGGTGTTAATAGTTCCACAAGTGTTTTTTTCTTCTCTGTCTAAAAAAGAAACTTTCGTTTATCGAGTTAAGAATAATTATTGGTTCGCATGTAAAAATATAATTATATATAATTGTATGTAATTAAATATAATATAATTATTGACAAAGATTCTCGGTAGAGGTTGATGTAACGTCACATTTGCATAGGATATTTCATTAGGTAAATGCCCAACTCTCGTTACACAACATACAAGTAATTTTTTATCGGTTAACACTTTACTCCGAGCAAGATCAATATCGCTATCTTCGATTTATCGTTAAATAAACGAGCTATACACACGGGACACCATATGGCGAGCCATCGTCCTCCTATTTCAGAAACTTTGCGAGCCATTTCAATTACCTGGGCTAGTTACTTCGTTTACATGCAATCACTTCCTCCTTAAACTTGAGCACCGAGGAAGATCCTCGTTTAACGACGTCGCGAAGTCGAACCGATAATAAAATTTCTTAAAAGCTGTTCAATCATCGATCAAATTTGTAAATCGTAAACGAGATTTACCTTGCGTCTCTTAAATTTCTTCTTTTTATCTATCCGTTCTTTTTTCTTCTCCTTTCAATATCGATACGTCTCCAGATTGATTAAAATGAGTCGACTTCCATTAAAAGTTCCACCAAACTTAAACGTTTCAAAAACAATCAGTGGGTAAACTGTTTAATTTGTGTCATTACACTCAAGAGTTTGCTCAAAGTTAATTAAAAAAACTTCTTCTTAAAAGAATCTCAATAACACAAGCACGAACCATAATACATAAAAGAAAAAAAAAAAAAAAAGAGAAGGTTAACAAATATCACATGAATTAAATTACACGTGAATTTTTTTCATTCACGATCGAATATAATCCGTTCATAATCATTTATTTCGATTTAATCGAATGGACCCGCTATTACACCCAACTGGAAATTTACAACATCGGGAGGAAAATAACTGCACACGGTTCGATTCGGGACGTCACAACAATTCGCCGTGATTAAAATATATTCACACCGTCGAATAAATTACCTTTCATTTGCTTGGTAGGTAATCAAGGCTCCCCGAGCCGGGCATTAAATCACCCCTGCCGCACGAATAACGACTCTCCTCCTCCTCCTTTTCGCAACACCGGCCAGCAACCGAATAAAAACACGGTGGTACGATGACCGTCGGGAGTACACGGAAGTCGAAGGGCGAAAACAAGAGGAGCTTTTAACTGCGTGATTATCCGGACGATCGGCCGCTTCCTGATTGAGCGTGGCATGCACCACCACGGAGAACACGGATTGGCGCCAGCAGCCTCCGCCAGGATTACGACGAGCAAGGATGCCGATCGATGGGAGGAAATGGCGCCCGAAAGGCGGCCGTGCAACGTTGCCCAGTCGCTCCTTCCACGCGTCAACTTTTCCTAACGTTTGTTTACTCGACCACCTCTCTCCTCTTCCTTTAGTCCAACGGATCCCCGCGCGACCATTAGCTGTCCCTACGCTACGGTCGTGAAACCGAATATGCGCGCGTGAGTGTGCGCACTCGACACTCGCCGTGGAAATGTACGCGGTTGTGTAAAATGATGGAACGGTAGAGGAATATTCGTTTCTTTTATTCCGTTCGATTTGACGTGAACGCGCCATTTCAAAGATGTATATTATAAGGTACAATTGTGGTTATTTTGGATCTCGTTGCATTTTTTGCTTTGCTTCGATTTTTATCACTTTGAAGACGAAATGTTGAAAAGGAATTAATACAGTTTAATGTGAGCAATGCAATTATATGGTCAAAAAAAAACTATTGTGCTAAAAAAGGCATAGAAATGTTTGAGTTATAATAGTGTCTATTTGTAAAAGAACTAGAATTCGATTTAAATTTATGAACATACGTTGAGCTTGATCTCGTTACTACCATGCTATGCCATTTTTAGGCATAAAATTATATACTCTTTTCTATGCATACATACACATACATACACCCGGCTGTTCATATCGTGTTGAATTTATGTGTTCCAGTTATGAAATCAAGTGTCTGCTGTTACGCATCGTGTTCCGTTTAGATAACTTTGCAGACAGAGATTTTTGGCGAAAATTCGCTTGGGTAAATGTGGTTACGTATGTACATGTAAATGTTCAAGAATAATATCTATTTTTAATATTCTTTTATACATTTTTCATACACTTTTCGTTACTTCGAAAATTCATTTTCCTATTAAATTAACATCTGACTTTTAGATTTCTCTGTGTTTACCTTTGAAAAATTTCTTCGAGGTCTTTCAATGATTTTATTATTTAAATGGTAGCAAAAGTAAATTAGAATAGAATTACTTTTCCAAAAATACGTTAACTGATAGACTTTTAGATTTCTTTGTGTCCACTTTGGGAAAATTACTTCGAAATCTTTCGACGATTTTGTTTAAATGTTATCTTAATAAATTAGAGTTACTTTTTTCCAAAAATACGTTAACATTCGTTTATATGTACACAATGTTTACGCATATTCGTTCGAGATTGACTTAAACAACAATGTGCATAGAACATAAAGCATACCTATGGGGAATGATGTCCAATGATATGATTCCGTAAACATAATAGAAGCGTATATACGATACATATGTACTTACGTACAATGCAGAGAGTGGATATGTGTGAGCTAGAATTCCGTAGAGGGTGAGTTGTTTATACAGAGAGAAGGATGCGTCGATGGGGATTGAGAAGGGAACGAGTTCTTGGGAAAATTGCAAGGTTCGAGCAAGATGGAGGAGGGGAGGGGGGGGGGATTAGGGATTCGTAAGATGGGGCAAAATAGGGGGGGGGGGGAGGGAGAAGGGGAAGAGGTGTTGGGAAAATGGGAAGGGGGGGGAGAGGGGGGCGGGGGGGGGGGTGGGGAAGGGGAGGGGTTCGTTGGCAAAGTGCGAGGTTCGGGGGGGGGGGGGGGGGGGGGAATAAGGAATCGTAAGAATGGAGAAAATAAGAGGAGGAGGGATGATGTTGTGGAACGAAGAAGAAAGAGAAGAGAGTTGAAAAGAGAGGGAGAAAAGTAAACAGAGGGAGAAGGAAAGCAGAGCGGTGAAATGGGTCATGTGCACGATTTCTGTGCAGAAACTAGAGAGACGGTACGCGTGTAATGTACTCACACTATAAGAAAAGTTGACCGTTGAGTTTCGAATTCTCTTCATTATTTTTCGCGATACGAAATTAAATAAAGTTATTAAAAAATAATTCAGAAACGATTCAATTTCAGAATAATTGATCATCTTTATCGAGGAAATTCTATAAGTTTTTTCACGTCAAATATAAATATATTTATTTTCACGTCTCGCACACGTTTTCACTCTGAAATTTCCATTTGAAATTTTCCGGTATTAAATGGAAACCTGTTATATGTCATCATGATTATTTATTAAAATTATGAAAATTTTTTTCTGTTCATCTTAAATTCTCTATATTGCAAGGGATATGTCACGAGCAAATATTAATATTGATAATACGATCTATACGGTTTAACGTTGGAAAAATCATTGAAAATCAATTCGATATCGTTATCTTTTATATTGTTTAATACGATTAGAAATTTTTAATAACCGTTAAAGAGAGATCGTACCGTATCGTGCACGGAAAAAAAGGAAGAAAATATCGTGCAACGTTAAAAATCAATTGATCGTTCGTGTGGTGAGAGACGTCCGTACTTTATCTCTCTTTTTCTCCATTTACTTTTTTTTACCACGTCTACCGAATATTTATAGAAAAACCGTAATTCCACGTTTAGAAAAATATAGCCTCAAATAAAAGAGACCATTGAAGCAAACAATTCTTAACTTATATTAGGTATATCTACGTAAAAATAAAATTCTAAAACGAAGAGTATTATTATTTAAAGTAAAAAAAAAAAAGTTATATATATATTTTTTTAAAGCTTTGACATTTATATTCAGAAAAATTTTTATTTGTTTATTTTTTTATTTGTCTCTTTCCATCTTTCAAGATTTTTAGAACTTTTTACATTTCAATTAACATAACTTGATTAAAATTACAAGTTATAAATTTTACTGTATATTTTTCGTTTAATAAAAAAAAAATCGTAGAGAACGATAGATTTTGAATTTTATCAATCAGATTTATCGAAACGAAGATCTAATAAATATTAAAAATAAAAAAAGAAGAAAATTTTAATTACAAATTTTATTTGCACGTATTTTAATATCGCCGTATTTATGCATATCATTTAAAGCGATTATGATTTGCACGCACGCAAGAGGGTGTGCTCGATTGATCGATATCCACATGAAATATCAACAAGATCGCTAATGCTTTCACTAAGTTTTATCGATGTTTATAATCTTCACGTAGTTCTTTCCATTTAAACGCATCCTCAATTTCACGCATATCCTAATTGAAGAACGCATGAAGAGGATAGATTAGATAATGATACAGGTTCAGAATAAATGATATCAACGATATCAACACGATACGTACAAATAGCAGTTAACTCTCACAATTCACGATATTTAATTTTCAATTTTTTTTTTTTAACAACTCTTTCAATAATAGATGTACAATGTTAATAAATTTCAATATGATATTTTTGCGTGAAATTAAATGAAATTTTAATCTCGTTTCTTCGTCGTGGTAGATAAAATTTATATTTAAAAAAGATTCTTTTTTTTTTTCTCACACGACAATGTCACGTCGTAATTCAAGTCTTGCATAACGAGATTTTTATAACGCGACCTTCTTTTGAAACTAATGTTATACCTGTAATATGCTTGTTTAGAAAAATGGCGCCATCTATTATTCCCCGATTATTTAACGATTAATCTCTTAATAGTAATCAAAGAAAGATTCCGTCGAAAAAGTGGAAAGATATACATCCTAACGAGTATAAGATCAACAGGAATGGAAATAATTTAAAATAGACGAAAGATAAAAAAAAAAAAGTTCGAACTCGAGATTCACCACGAATTTATCAAATAACAGACAGATAATAACTTTAAATCCGTTCGTCCCTATTCACGACGAAATTTCCCTTCCC
>NW_006263517.1:274373-274606 GCF_000469605.1 Apis dorsata | reverse complement strand
CCCCCCCCTTCTCCTGTTCCTCCAACGAAGCGGAACAGAATCGGAATACCAAAGAAACGATCTTTCCATTCTCTGTCCATTAAGCAGCTACTTTGACGTTTTCATCGAATCGATACGAGAAATACACGTTTCGAATTGCACCACCGCCCCATCTCCTCGAGAACAGAAATCCTTATTCTTTCCCCTTTGTCTAGGGGGGAGGAAGGGGAAAGGAAAGGATCGTTCGTTTTCTG
>NW_006263517.1:273624-274277 GCF_000469605.1 Apis dorsata | reverse complement strand
AGAGAGAGAGAGAGAGAGAGAGAGAGAGACATGTACCATTCCATAAGGGAAACCTTTTCGAGACGTTCCTAGCAGTGTTCTTCGGGACGAAAAATGGCGTAACGTGAGCCGATTAATGGACTTCCGGCCTTCCTGAAGAAAGGAAGCCTTCCCCGAACCGTGGGCCGTGCAGGACACCGTGTAAACGGTGCAAATATAGCGAGAAGTCTGTCAAATGTTTCTCTTTCAAAAGTTACAAAGATAAACGATGAAAAAAAAAAAAATTAGAATTTTTAAGAGAAAGGGAATATTTTATTATTCGAAGGAACGTTCATAATTGTCACGAGAATATGTATATAATATCCTCTGTGAAAGGGAATTTTATGAGAATAAAAAATTTCCATTTTTTAAGTTTAATCTTGAAACTTGGAAAATTGATCGATCGATCAGATTCGTATAGATCTTAGGCCAATTTACGTTTCAAGCGAAATAATTAAAAATTTTTAGAAAAAGAAAAAGAAAATTTTTGAAGAAGAAGAAGAAGAAGAGAGAGAGAGAGAGAGAGAGAGAGATGCAACGATTAATTTCTCTCCCTCCCCTCTTTTTAATTTTTCTTTTTTTTTGAATATCCAATCTTTTTAATTTTTCTTTTTTTCTTTGGATATCCAATCTTC
>NW_006263517.1:268750-273216 GCF_000469605.1 Apis dorsata | reverse complement strand
AGAGAGAGAGAGAGAGAGAGAGAAGGAGAAAGGGAGGGAGAAAGAAGAAACGAATGGAGAAATGGTCTCGCGCTAGGGAAGAAGACTTGACGTTTCCAGGGTTGAAAAAAACCACTGAAGGAAATACAAGTTGGCTGTTCTCAGCTAAAATTAAATTTCACAAATGGACGATGCGGTTAATTAAGCGAAGCACGCGAATGTCCTCGCTTTTATTCGATTCTCCTCGACAAGGATAAGTCCAAAGATAGTTACTTTTCTTCCCCCTCCTCTTTTTTAAATATCTCTGATTTAATATCTATCAATTATTAATTTTCTAACACGACACGTGATAGAATAAATTGAAATTTTAGAATAAGAATGATCGGGAAGAAATCAAATCTCTCAAATGAAATAATTAAATGATATAATATCAAATTTAAGTCTTTCTTCTTATTAGAAATTTTCCGAAAAATGGAATTTAATTTCTAGAAAAATTAATAGCTATCAATCAATCGAGATAAAATTTACATAGAATATTTTTCAAAATGATGCTTCTGATAAAAATCATTAACCAAAAATAAATATTTGAGACGATAAAAATATATACCAAACATCAATTATTACATCGATTCTTCCAAACCAGTAACTCGCATTCAAAATCACTCCAAATCGAAACGTGTTATTTACGGTTCACTTCCAAGGTCACTGTGGGTTCGTTTCAGCGCCATCTTATACCGTTTCAAGGGTTATGTCAGGGTCGACAGTCGGTCGGGGAACGAGAGCACTGGCTCTCAAATTCGTTGGGACTGATTGGACAGGGTGATCGATTCGCTGGTAATCGAGGGGATAACCCGAGAAAGCGATCGTGACCATTGAAAACACGCGGAAGACCTCGAAAGAACGAAATTGGGCCACGCAAACAGCCACGAACCAGAGCTACTCTGTGTAGCAAGGGCGAGCAAGGTCACCTGTGCTTTCTTAATATCGAGGTGATTGTCAAAACAATCGTTGAAATACACCAAATACAAAAATATAATTAATATAATTAACGCGATGTAACGTGTTTGTTTCTCGATTAAAGTGTTCATAAATCGAGTGGATAACGTTTTTTTCTCGTTGAATTGAATTTTCATTAAAATATTAATTTTTTTTGACAATTCGCGTAACAGATCAGGTTTCTTTTTACAAAATTTTGTTGTTACAATGTAAAATTTTTCGGATTATACAACGCAGTTAACCTATCGTATTATATTTGTTTTCGTTCGTAACGCAGGTTCATCATATAATCAAAGTGACGCACAGCGCTCTGTTCAGCTAATATGAGGTTAGCTGGAGCTCACTTAATTAAGATATCGAAAATTTCGATAAAACGAGAATTCTGTATACTGTATCTATTGAATCTATAGAGAAATCAATGGATGGAAACAAACGGACAATTGAATCGGCAAGTTATTCACAATGTTAATCAACAAATTGCAATTTCACAAATACTTGCACACCAAGCATAAACAATCTTAACAATCTCAATTTATAAATTCTCAATTTATAAATTCAACGCTTCGACATCGAACGTATATATTGTCATCACTCAAGCTCAAAGGATGGTCGCGTTAATTATTAATATTGCCAAAAAAATAATATTACAGGCGTTATATTTTTAACGATAAAAAATAAAAATTTGAAAACCAGCCAATTTTTTTCGATTGCTTCCGCTGTTGATGATCCATTTAATTTCCCTGATAAATTTTTTTTTCACCGACCAGCCCAAATATATACCAATTACGATACAGGTTTTCCCGAACGGTCACGAGTGGGCGTGAAAGTTTTATCCGCGGAACACGCGGGTCAATATTGGCCCACCAATTATTCCCGCCGGAGAGAAAATTAAATTTCGCATTCCGCGTTGAAATTCGGATTTGAAACCGAAGAATATGTCGCATATTAATTTTCGGCCGTGTGGTTACACGGTTTCGACGACACGTTCGCGGGGGGAATCGATCAAACATTGACATAACCTCAATACTTTAGACCGCATTCGAACTTCCGTAAGAAATCGAATCGGTCACGTGACGTCGATACCGCTTTTTATTATTCCACGTACGGACGTTCGTCCTTTCCGAGTTTAGCGATAAAGGACGATTTTGCTCGGGAAAATGATTGGCAGATTAAATTTTGTAAAAATTTCATGATACACAACGAAGGATTTACAAGTTGAGTTTTGAAATGTAGGATAAAGAAATTTTTCACGTACGATTATATTATGCAAATATAAAATATAAGTTGAGAAATATTCTTTTCGAACGAATATTTTTCGTATTAAAATGTTTGTCATTCGTGAATTCTTATTCGTGCAACTTGTTGTTCCTTGAAAAAAATTTCCGTTTTATTTTCGTATCGGAGATACATATATGAATATCCTTGATATACAGAATAAAAAAATTCCATCTTTAAAGAATATCTTCTCTGCGATCAACAAATTCCAAGTTTCCACCGTTCCACCTATGTTCTTTCTCGTCGTCTCAACATTTATAAAATTCCTTCCTTTAAAAATTTCATCTAAATCATCGACTTTTGTGAAACGTATATTCTCTAAAATGTAAAGTGAGAAAAACAATCGAAATAATGCACGATCAAATAAATAATGCACGGTAAAAAATAAACGTATCTCGTCACATTTATGTTAGAAGCATAAATTCGATAATTTATATAATCTACAATTATTAATAGTTTAAAATATGAAAAGATTATCGGAATCGATATTTTCGAGATATTTAAGAAAATATTGTTTCGTCGTTCGTTTCGAATTAAAATTAATAAACTTACTGGAACAGGCATATATACACACGTTCGTGTGCTTTTGGCGTAAAGGTGACAATATTCCATTTAACCATCGATATCGAACCAGTTTCTATAATTTTTCACGTCACCAGCACACGGAAGCGAGAAAACATCTTTCGACGAGTTTTATATTTGAATGTTTTCGATCGTAGTTTCGTTTTCGTTCGAAGGCGCGTCTTCAACTGACACGGGCAAGAAAGAATTTTTACGGTTGGACGGGTTCGAGCGTACCTAACCTTCTTAACAGCCGTATTCCTCGCGAACAGCGGGAGACATAAACGAGAACGAGCGCGAATGCTCGTTTCTTGGAGAGGCGCCATAAGCGGCTGGACAATAACGCCTTTCCAAGAATCGTTCTCTCGCGTTTTCGACCGATAATGGCCGACTTTTCGTCCTTCGTCTCGTCGTCCCATCGTTTTTATATTAACACGTGAAGGATTATCGACACGTCCAAGATTAGAAAATTCGCGAGAACGATGAAAATCGGACGAGTGGGGACGGTTGAAAATTTCACGAGGGTCGAAAATCGGGCGATTTAAAATTTAAAAAGTTCGATAAAAGTTATTGACACGAAGTTGGGAAGAATTATCGACAAAAATTCGAGGATTAGAAAATTAGATTAGGTTAAGTAATCTGGTCACATTACTGTCGAGATATTTCCATTTCTGTGATATTAATATTTTTTTCTCTAATTTTCACGATTTCGTTTCAATTTTATCAATTTATTTGTGCTTTCTAATTTCTTTACGATCGATAAAAGTGATGACGCAAATTGGCATAGATGAATTACTTTGTGATTGGTACAACGTTTTGATTCCGTTTCGTTGATCTACAATTCGTGAATGGATGTTATACAAAGAGATATATCAGCTTTTGCACGTTATTGATACATCGGTAACGTGTCCAAATTTTTTTCTCTTCTTTCCTTTTTTTTTTTCCCCTTATAAAAAATGTTGGCTAGCAGCAAAATGCTATCCAGAACCTGTTATTCAGGGCAAACAGGTTAATCCGTTAAAGTCAAAGTGCCAACTGGATCGTGTGTAGGATGCTGGAGAATCTACTTGATGTGCCAACCAATTTGGCAATGTTCTTCGTGTAATACATCGTGTAATACGTCTTGATGGATCGCTCATCACCGTTGCTTTTATATCAACTAAAGCTAAAGATTAAAAAAAATTAAAAAACCGGTACAAATTCGATTAATTAAATAAAACTCTTTTAATTATTTGTTTGTTTATGTTCAAAAACTTCTGCCGTCCTCGATCGAGGATTTCGAAAATTTGAAAAAATTCACGTTGAAAATTCGAAGATACAAAAAAATTCGATTTTAAATTGAAAAGAAAAAAATTTCGAATTATTTTAAAAATATGCTTTTCAACCGCGTAATCTTCCCCATCTCGTTTGCACCATGAAATAATAATACCAAGCCAAGCCTGAATTACGGCGTCATCCCGCTGAGCGATTGTAGAACAAATACAGCGTTGGAACAGAAGAAAAAAAAAAAAAAAAAAAAAAAAAAAAAAAAAAAAAAAAAAGAAAAAGAAAAAAAAAGACGATGCGAAATAACGAAGAGGCAGAAGGAAGATAAAGGAAAATCGCGGATTGCGTCACATTTCGTGCAGCGTTCGCGCCCGTAAATCACGAGAACG
>NW_006263517.1:263733-268625 GCF_000469605.1 Apis dorsata | reverse complement strand
GCGTGTAAAACACGCGCTTTTCTGGGAAACGCGAGCGATCGAAGAAACGGCCTTGGCGTTGGCCGAAGTCGTCATGGCGGAAAAATAAACCGCGTGAAAGGATAAATCGAGAATCTTGACATTGCACCGTTTTACCATGAATTAAAATTTTTCACGTTTCTTACGGCCTTCGATTCGTTTCGATTCGCTCCAAGAAACGATATAAAAAAGACTCGCCATTACGTGTCTTAATTGATTTCTTAACGATATTCGATATTTTTAGAGGATTTTCAAAATGGACGATATTTTATATTTTCTAACCAAAAATATAAAATATGAAGTTTGAAAGAATGGTTTCTAAAATATATTTCAAATTTTTAATACACACTCGTTGTTTTTTAGTTCGAGAGTTTAAAATTTATTTATTTCTATACTTTTATAATAACGAATATGTTGATTGTGATATCTGTTTTAACGGAAAATACTTGAAGATATATCTTTTTACGAATAAATTTCTTCGATATATTTCTGTTAACGTGTATCCCCTGTGTCATAAATCATGCTGATTTCATTTGAAATTGTTCGAACGAATATTCGACAGTTTTGCGATTTAAAATAACGAACTTTTTTTCTTTCGTTTTCACAATTTTAGAATTCGCAAGAAGATCGTGAGAGAACGAATTTATCGGGAAAATCAATACAATTACACCGTCGACCGTTCTATTTTTGATCGTAGATTATTATTAAGAAAAATCTTATTAATCTTTCTCTTTTATTTATATATTTTTTTTAGAAAGTTTCACGAAGCAGCAGATAATTATCAGTCGATTAAGCAATAATATATATATATATATTGGATACGCTCGAATGGTTGATGAATTTTCCAATGAATTTCACGAAAGAATTTCACGTCTTGGACGCGTCATTTGTTTTTTTTTTTTTTCGATATTAAATCGATGATAAAGTCGAAATTAGATGGTGAAATTATTAATCATAATTATAAATAGATGGAAATTTATAGTTATACTTTTGTTCTTATAATAATTTTCATTGAGAATTTAGAAAAGATCGTCGCATTTCAAGAAGCTTCTCGTTTCCCAAATGAAATGTTACACAGGTGAATCCAAAAATAATGCATGCCAACCGAACTGAATTAAATTGAACAGCTGCAGATTTGGTTAAAGTATATCCGGTTTGTCTCAATTAAATATACGTCTCAGTTCGGAACTATTTTTAATTCGATTCGGGAGACGAGTCGAAGCGATGGCAAGCGTACGCCTGATACAAGCAATTTCCTTACCGATTCACTTCAATTCGAATTTCAACTCGAACGAATTTCAATCTAACTCCTGAAGCTAGATTATTGCGTGGAAACCGAGCCGATTCTTTTCATTTTATTATTTAAATCGACAAACTTGGTAGGAATAAATTTTGAAATTCCTCAAATGCACGTGAAAAAGTTCTAATTCGAACAAATGCAAATTCAAGAAGATTAGATTTTTGATATTTTATATTTCGATCGTTTCATCAAAATGTTGCTTAAAAACTTTTTATAATTTTTTGTACGTAAAAACTTCGATCGGTTTTCATTTCGAATGAATTTTTTCTTTCGTGTGCGTATATTTAATTACTTGCTTTTGATCGAATTTTAAATTCGATTCTACTTTTCCAAAAAATTTAAAAAAAATTAGAATTCGATTCAAAAATCAAACGTCAATTGATGTATATACGAAAATATGTAAGAAAAATGATAATTTTAATTCTTCTGTGTTTATTTATATTGTATTAGTCTTCTAAAGTTTCAACATCTACAATGAATCATTTACTTCCCACGATTCCTTTAATTCTATCTAATGAAATCGCAATTCTCGAACGTTAGAAAACACGCAATGTTATTCAATGCCATCTTGATTTTCGCAATCAGAAGAACAATCCTCGACAAATTATTATCTAGATTTTTTTAGATATCATTATCTAGATATCTGTACTACATACGTTATACTATTTATTAACTTAGTTATTGAGAAATTGGATCATGATATTTTTTTTATTGTTCTTTCCTTTTAACCTTATTACCACGCACCGATAAGGCTGTTAATTCCTTCACCACCAATTGTTTGCATATTGTCTCAGCATCGGCTGACGTGTCAAGACCGATCTCTCGCTCGCTTGTTATCGCGTCGTTCAAACAATTCTCGAGACAAACAGATTTCAAAAAGTTCTACCTCGTCAACATCGAGTGCACTCGGTTATATTTGTTTCAGTCTAGAAAAACTTATAAGGCAAACCGAAATATATATATTTGCTTTCCTCTTATGTGACAAATTAAAGTATTACAATTTAGTTTTAAATAATTCTAATTATTCACATTGTTGAAATGAAAACTTGGTATAAATAAGATTCGAGTTAAAGAAATATTGAAAGAACATAATAATGTGTGATAGTATTTTAGATTAATAGATTCAAGATTTTCTTTTTTCCCTCTTTCTCAACAACTTTTTTAAAAATGATTAATAAGTATGTAATTTATTATTCAAATGATTTGCTAACATTGATGTAAATTACAAGCATTTATGTTTCAATACACTACTTTCACGAACTGGTATAATTTATTTATATTTCATTGAATTTTTATTGATCAATATATTACATGTTATCTTGACCTAAATTCTCAGAAATACGGAAATAGTTTTATTTCATATTATTATAATCAGTAATTAATTAATTAACATAATTAACAAATAAAAATCGTTTTAAAAATAAATATTAAATTTTTTGCATATAATATAATCTAATAAATTGAATGTATAATATGTTCTTTATTATCTGTTTTCAACAAACTATTTGCGTTTTTTGTTTAACTAGACGAATACATAAGACGAATATATGCAACTGGAATTGTTTGAGAAACTCTGCAAATATTGATTTTAACGAAAACAATTCATGTATGTAACCTTCTAAATGTATTTTGAAGTAGAAAAATTCTTATGATATACTTATATATATAACTTATGATTTCGAAAATAGTATTTTTTAATATTTATTATAATCTAAACTAATATGCTAAAACTAATTTACTTTTTCTATCTTCCTATTTAAACAATTCGTATAATAATTATAAGCAAGAGCACATGCTAATATCATAATTTTCCAAAATTCACTTATTTCATCTATTCATTTTCCTGCTATTTTTTTCAATCCGTATAATTATCTGAGTTACGTTCGAAACGTAATATAAACATTCATAAACATTCATTATTGTTTCTCAATAACACAGCATACATAGAATTCTCCAAAAACTTATATAACTCCTAACAGTTCCACTTAACCTCAAACTGCATTTGCATTCCAGAAAATATCCCAAAGCACGTTAATATCAACGTTTCTAAATTACATTATATTAATAGAATCTTTCAGTTTTGCATCTGTTCAACTCTATTCAACAAATTCGACTTTCCTCAAAATTAGTCACGATTGGCAACAAAGAAAGTTCGTTAGGTAGAATATTCAAAAGGCTCTCGCGAATCCTTGCCGGTGAGATGCGCGCAGGCGCATGATGCGAAGACTGACCTGCAGAAACACGTGACGGTGTCCTCGACGTCGATGGAAAGAGAAGTGTCGATGGCCGAATATTTGAGTACCTTCCTGCTTCCTAGGCCAAACATTGAACCAATTACACTGAACACTTCACGAGAAAGACACAACACACCAACTGCTTTGTCGCAAAGGATCAGGAAAACTGACCAGCGAAACGATGGGAACGAAGGAATGGAAACAGAGGAACGGTATAAAATAGGACCAGAATATACTAATTGAAATAGGAGTGGGCGAAATGAGAAAGAAGGGGAAGAATGCAGTGGAACACACGATGCTAGATACGCGTGATTGAGACGCGCACGGATACAACGAGTAACGAAGCACAGACTGACGTCGCCGTTCTCCAGGCGTTCGCCAGGTACCAGTGACCGCTATCGGCTATCGGCCGCTACACGATAAACGGAGAAAGCGACTCGCGGTCGTCGTTGCCTTTTCGGTGGGGGAAGATGGGTCTCGGAGAGGGAGTAGTAGTGAGTGGTAGGGGATACGAAAAAAAGCGGGGAATAAAGGGAAAAATAAAATATAAAGGCCTATACCCACGATTCCTTTATTTTGGTCTAGCGTCGAATAGATTGATATGGTATATTAAAATCATTGATTATTTTTAAATATATATATCAGATTTATTATTAGATATTTTAAAATGTTATCTATAAGATAAAGAAAATCAATATTGAATTGTAGAGAATTATAGAGAAGTTATATTAAAATCCATAATTCAAATACGCTTTGGATATTGTTGTACATATATAATTATCGAATCAAAAATATACATTATCTTCTTTGATCTTCTTTCTTCGTACATGATCGATGATACGTAGAATATGTAAAGGAAGAATTACTTATATAAAATCGATGCATAGCAGGATCAAAAATATTCAAAAATTTTCATGACCCGCGGTCATATAATAATAGAAAGATTGACAGAAGAAGATGATGTATAAACATTATCGATAGATGAAAAAGGAGATACGGAAAAATGTGGAAGCAGAATATGTGCGTGTAAACGTATTTTAGAAAGGAACAAAGTGGGGGAAAGCTTCGCACAAAGGGGCTTCCCCCGAGCACAGATTGAACTCTGTCTTTGTTGCACTTTTCGATGTTTTTAACGTCATTTCATATAATGTGTACACGCATGGATATCTGCCTGTCTCCGTCTTTTGTTGTAATGTAATTACGGGAGAGGCTAGCGCTCAGCGAAACCAAACAAGTTCTTTCTCCTTAACATCCGCACGGCACGGGAGCGTGCGTACCTGTTCTTCAGGGTCGCGAGTGATGCAGCGGACGATGATGGCGGAACGACCGGGCCGATTCCA
>NW_006263517.1:259778-263502 GCF_000469605.1 Apis dorsata | reverse complement strand
GAAGATGAGGTCGAGGAACGCGCTAGTGAGAGGGATAGGTCTGTGCGGATACTCGGGACGTCGGTGTTCCAACTCGACGGGATTCTGCTTTGTGATAAATGATGCAGTATAGTCATTTTTCAAGTTTTTTTTTAGCGTTGTATTTATTATTTTGAGAATGAACCTTTCAAATAAAACTTTCGTGTTAAAAATTTATTTTAATCTTAGAGTTTTGTGATACGACGTATATTATATTACGATATTGATATCTTTTTTGTAATCTTGTTTTGTTTAGATAAAAAATCTTTTATTTTGCTATTATCTCTCGATATATTCAATTTTGAAAAATAGAACATAATATATAAACTATATATAATAAATTTACACGTAAAATTATTATTATTATATTTTATAAAAATATAATATTTTTTTGCATTTTAACGAAGAATGCAATGTCAGAATTACTTTGTACAATATCACACATAATTAAAATTTAAATTAAATCAAATAAATTAAAATTAATATTTAATTTATGGAAATTGGAAATTATTAATAAAGCATTCCTGATTATATAAAATATATTTTAATACTAGGAGACTAAAAGAAAGAATTCAAAGATCTCTTTTATTTTGTTTTTAATACGCAATGCTTAACGGTATTTCCAATGAAATGAAAATTAAAAGTTTCTTTTCTTTTTTTCTTGACTTTCGAAATACTGATTAAATATAAATTCAAACAAGATATAATAGCATGGAAACATAGAAGAAATACGTTTCTAATTATCGAAGTAATATTTTCGTTTTAATTATATAACGTATCTGCTTTCTATTTTCTAAAAAAAAAAGTATAAAAATTACAGGAAATAATACAATTTTTTTTCAGAATAACAGAATAACAACGATAAAAAAGAAAAATTGTTCATAATATTATTTTTAATCTTATATATTGATTAAATTGCGAATTGTTTCAACACACTTTGATTAATAAATTTCAATATTGTTTCGGATGATAACAAGGTAATAATAATAAAGGTATAAGAAAAACTTTTATAATAATATTTATCATACAATATATAGCTAATCGAATGAATCTATACAAAAATCTATATAATTTATAAAAACTTTTTAATTCGCATTTTAACTCTTTTTAAACTTTTAAAAAGCAACGATTAAAATTATTTATAATTATAATTTTGAATTCTCATTAATTTTTCACCAGAGAAATATTCAGGGTTTTAAGGTTATCGGAACAAGGGGATCGAATTAAAAGTAAAAACCTTTTTAAAAATAAACGCCGGACAGGAGGTAACTTTGTTTGCGAACAACGCAAACGGTATTGCGTTACTAACTCGTTATACCTACATCCCCGTTCATAACTATTTAAGACACTTGCTGGTCCCGCACAAAATGAGATAATTGACCCAAATTATCAAGGAAGGGATTAATCAGCAGAAAATAATGGTTTAAAAAGATAAAAAAAAAATTTTTTTTTTAAATAACTAAGTTTTCGTACAATCGATAAAATCATTCACAATTTAAGTAGTAAAATCCATAATTCTTTTGATAGATTTTTTTTTTTTAATGATTTTTCAGATTCAGCAAATTTTTCCACGAGTATTTTAATAAAATTTTGAACAGAGACGTATGTGCATTGCCATGAGTCGATACACTTGTCTCGTACTTGATGAAGCAAGCGCAACTAGTTCACCGGTTTGGCGAAATACGAAAGGTTAAGGTCAGCCGATGCATGATATTATAACCTATGATATAAGCGCAAATTAAAATACTATGATATCGTCGAGGAAGAAAGCATTTTTAAACGAAGAAAAAAATTTCCATTTTTAAAATTCTTTCCACTCCAAAGTGCTCTTTTCACGCGGAAGATACACGAATCTTTGTGTAAATCTCGTTAAAAAAAAAAAAAAGTTCGATGTTTTCTCTAGATAATGAAAAAAATAAAATGTAAAAATCCGCTTTCGACGACAAAACAAATTGTATTAATCCAAAAAAAAAAAAAATACAAGTGGATCGAACAAAGAATATATAAATTCGAGTGAATTTATCGATAATTCCTTCCTTTCAGCCAGTTTTTACAATTCAAAAAAATTTCCAAAATTTCTCGACGATACTCGTAAGTTCACAATTTCGTGTAATTTTTTTTTACACGCCACATTTTCAAAAAAATATATATATATATATAACTCTAAGTGGAATGCTATTTAGAAAAGTGGCTGGCGAAAAATCGTGGAAAACACCGTAAAGAATATTCAACTGGTGTAACGCGATTTTGGCCTAAAAATTGTTTGCGCATCCTCTTCAAGCATTCAACGCGTTGTCCATGCGGAAACGCGATTTTCGCCTGGTGGGAGCCACTTCTCTTTGTTAAGTGTTTTACTCTCGTCTGCTACTTATGTGAAAACAGAATTTTCGACGCGTTTTTCGAATGTTTGTTGCGTCGCGCGGGTGGGAAAATAACGGCATTTTAAAACATAAAAATCTTCATAGGGGAGCGATAAATAATCTTGGTAATCAAATATATTTTTTCTCGCTTATTAATATTCTTGCTTAACCCGTAATTTTTAAGAAAAAAGATAAAACAATAAAAAGTTACATACATAATAACAAAAATAATAAAAATTTTAACGTAAAATAAATCTTTTTGCTACGTAAAATATTCATATAATATTTAATTTCCAGAATATCAATTTAATATTTTAATTAACGTACTAAATTAAATTCGTAATCTCGTTACAAAAAATCTTCCAAAGAAACGCGAGAGAATTGAATGGAGAGAGACAGAGAAAGAGAGAGAAAGACAGAGAGAGAGAGAGAGAGAGAGGAAAACCACTATCTGCCCAAAATGCATGCATATGTAAAATTAAAAAAACCGCGCGAATCCTTTTCGAAGTCGATGAAAAAGAGCACTGGAAAAGAACTCGAGAAAAGTGGTTCGTCCTGAACGACAAAAAAAAAAAGAAAAAAAAAAAAAAAAAAGAAAAAAGGACAAAAAAGTAGGAGGGAGGAGAGGGGGAAGGGAAAAGAGAGAAAAAAGCGACGGGACATATCGGTTATCGAAAAAAATTCTGGCAAAATGAATTACGTGAAATCGTCATCGGCGATGTCGATTGTCGATGGACACCATGGCAGGGAAATGAAAGGTAAAAGAGAGTTGGTGTCGATAAAAGATCAATGAAACGCACCATCCGGGGCCAATTCAATTATCCCGTTCTCAGTGACAGCAATAAATATGGATAAGATGAATTAAATCACGATCGAGAATCAGCGTGAATTAACGACAATTTGTATGGTTTAAGATTAAATAATTCGAAATTGATGTGAGAATAATGAAAAAAAAAAAAAAAAAAAGAAAAAAATTTATCTCTCGACGAAGTTTTATGAATACCATGTGGGATTCTATTTATATGAATTGTCAAGAAATAAGCAGATTTGCTAACGTAATTACGATGTAGAATTCATTGATTCTTTGTTTATTTAGATTAGAATTAATCTTAAACACGATTAATATTTGTGGATTGATCTATTCGAAGCAAACAATTTAATTTGCTAATTTGCTTAACTTCACGACAACGCATGATCCTTTAAGCATAGCACATTTATCAATTTTTGGATGATCTGCTTAGAAATATTATGTTATTGATGGTGATTCGAAATCATTTTAAATTTTTAGAGAAGGAAGGAGTTGGAGTTTTACATGGATGATAAGTTTCATTTGTTTCTGAGAATAT
>NW_006263517.1:246120-259757 GCF_000469605.1 Apis dorsata | reverse complement strand
AAAAAAAAAAAAAAAAAAAAAAAAAGAAAAAGAAATGTACTACATAACTAAATCAGAAAAAATATAAAATTGTAGTTAATATATTAATATGTATCGATTTCGAGAATTATATAATCTATCCACGTCGTGGCTTAAATTGAATCTTTTTATTTCGATTCCGTATAAAGGTAAGAATCTAATTGAGTTTGCGGTAAACATTACGCAACGTCATTATCCGCTATTTACTCGGTTTAACTACAATGAATAGTGTGATAGAGCAATAGACGTATGATTGGATATAATATATCGAATTCTTAAGATTCTTAAGAACTTAAGAAATACACAATAATTATTATGTGATTATAATATAAATAACAAATATAGTAATAAATAGATTGATAAATATTCCAGAGAGGATTTCAAATTTAAATAAAAATGATATGTAACAAATTTAAAAATAATATCAGAGAATATCAAGAAATATATATATATATATATAAAATTTAAAATATTTCACATTATATTCAAATCATGCCTGAATAAAATTAAACGTATGCATATGTGACAGTATCTTTCAAAA
This sequence comes from Apis dorsata, assembly GCF_000469605.1. Classification (NCBI taxonomy): domain Eukaryota; kingdom Metazoa; phylum Arthropoda; class Insecta; order Hymenoptera; family Apidae; genus Apis; species Apis dorsata. Next base: position 259,198 of record NW_006263517.1, on the reverse strand, counting down.
GGTTAAAGATCAATAAATGTCGCGACGAAATTTTACACTAACACATATCGAAACATGAAAGGGTATACGTATGTAGAAGCGCATCCGGTCCTGAATTTTGAATAGTGTCAATTATTTTGGCCGTGAATCACGCGACATTTATCCATTCACGAGCAACGTTGCCAACAAACGTCGGTCGACATTACAGTGAAAAATGAACGGCAGGATAACGAGAGTACCGATGAATGTCAGGTAAATGTGACACTCGTTCGGTCTTCACAATCGGTTACATGTTCTCAACACGTTATTCCAAAATTAAGATGAACTCCTTGACTCTTTATTTCTTTTCTTTTTTTGTATATTAATGCTTTAATGTGTCTCGTGGAACACGTTTCATATCATATATCGTTATCGTAAAATATAATAGAAATAACAGATTGGTGATAATGATGACCTGATTGCTCAGAGAAATTATAGCAAGAAAAAAAAAATAAAATAACAAGAAGAAGAGAAAATTGTGAAAAATATTTGTAAAAGTTATATTAATCGAATTGCTTATTTTTAAACAATAAAAAAGGTAGTTAAAAGAAATTGTATTTTAAAAAAAAAAATATTAAGTAATAGATTTCTAAAACCTATTTATAGCGTTTTCAATTTATAAGTTTTAGAAATTTTTAAATATAATAATTAATATTTAATAAATGAGCGATCACTGACTTATTTACATATTTGCCATTTAGATACATGATTCTTGCATCTATACGATAGTAATAGTCGAAACGAATATACCGGTTCACTTTATTCACTCGATACGAACTTTCTCCATATTCATAATTCAATTTTCAAGAACGATATTCGAGGAAGAAATATTATTAGCACTTTCCATTTACGAATATCGAAAAAAAAAGTATTGATTAGTTGAGAGAAATGCGAAACAGCCGAGGATATAATTAATAAAGATTTTATTAATATCTGCTGCAGAATTAGAAAGTAAATTGAGGGAAACTTGCCATCTTCTAATACATCTAAGTGACCTCAATGATCATCACTATATGTCTCGCTAACTCCTATTTTCTCGAAAGTGTTCGCTTTTATCCTAATTTCTATAAATACGAATTTCAAATTGTGATGTTCCATGTCCTCGTATTGTTCGCTGTTTCGAAATTTTCGTGAGCGCAAGATTCAGCTATTAAAGGCTTCAACCGATCGTTTCCGATTATTGCCGAGCCAATCCGAAGTTAAATTGCCACTCATACGCCGAATCGAATTTCGCGATTCCGAATAATATGAGGAGAGCTCGTATATAATTTCAGAATCCCATTTAATATATATCTTTGTACGATTCTGTGATAATTGTTATATAACGGAAGGAGGAAATATAATTTACACGCTTATTAATTTCTAATAATATATAGTCATTATAATTCACGTAAAATAGTACAGAAAGGCGACCTTGAACGACTAAGACATACGACTTCCGCCTCGACATATCGCTATCATATACTCTAGTTTTCACCATTTACCACGGTAAAATATGAGACTATATACGATGATGAATTCTAACGCTCGTTTAGTTTCTATGTGAGGAAATGCTTCATATACGGAATAGGATGCGGGATATACGTATATTTCGCGATACACAGTGTACCACAAAACCACAAGAGCAGAAAGGACCTCTTTGTCAGAGGCACGTCGCATAAGACGATATTACGCGATAAGTTTGTTTGCGGACCCGTCGACAACACGAAACCCACGTGTTATCATTGAAACTGTTGATAAAACTGCTTTATCTGTGTGGTCTATACGTCACGACGTGGATTTATTTAAAGAATATGATATCGTAACACTTTGTGTTCTGAACACGTTCGCGAACCGTTCAACAACCCAAGCCTAATTTGTCCATCGTTCCTTTATAAATAGAATTATTAATTCAACGAGAGAATATTTATTTACGATAAAAAAAAATTTGCTAGTTAATTTTCATACAAATCTTAATAAACGAAAAGAATTCAAGCAAACCGATGAAACGAATAATGCGTACTCGACTGTTCTTTTCTTTCATTCGTTGATCATTTCTACGTTCGTTAAAATGAAAAAGGGAAGTTCGAAATCGAATTATATCAGAATTAAGAATCGATTCGATAAATATCCAATTTGTCCCGATTTCTTGACCAGCTATCCAATTCTTACTTATTTCTTGCGAAAATTGCAACACGTTACGTTGTCTCGAGGCCGTTTAGCACGCCACAGTGTCTCCGTTTTGGCGAGCTAACCGCCGCGTGATTCACCGAGGAAGCCGATCGCGGCGCGAAACAACATCGTGACTCATCGGGTCCACTCGGTTTCAACCTAGCGACTATACACTAATGCTGTTCCCGCTTACTTTCCGCGTAGTTGGGCCGTGCGCGACACACATTACTGCTCTGTCAAGTGTGTACAACCAACACGTATACACGTATACACGTGACCAATCGACCACCAATCACTGAACCATTGTCTTTTCTATTGCTCTAAAGAGATCTTTAGAAAGAAGGAGAGATCTTTGAAAGAGCAAGAATTTTCTGTTTTTTTTTTTTTTTTATTTATTTCTTACAAGTGTTACGGAACAATTCGTTCCTCTATAATTGGTGATACGGTTTGCCTTAATGTTTCTGATTCTAAGAACGATAATGAATGCTAACTCTTCCTGGTTTTATTTTGTTTTCTTTTCTTTTTCTAAATTTTTAATAGAATTCTTTCAATAGAATTTTCATTTTAAATTTTCGCACAATGAAAATAAATTTTTTATAATCTATTAATTTTAAGAAAACTTGTTTAACTTATTCGATTTGATAACAATTAATTTGCAATTTATCATAAGGAAAAAGTAAAATTTATTGGAAATCTAAAAATATTAATATCGAAAAAAAGTATTATGATAAATATTATTGAAAAATATAAAAAAAATCGTATTGAATATACGAAATAAATAATATGTTCGCAAGAAAGAAAAAAAGAAATAATTGTATGAATTATTTATAAGAAGAAAATTTATATTTTTCGTATTTTGATACAAGAAATTTTTAGAGATCTTTAAAAAAAATAGGAAAAAAGTTTAAATATTAAAATAGTAAATTGAATATTCATAATAATAGAATAATAAAAATAATAGAATAGTAAATATAAATAAGAAATAAAAATATAAAGTGAGAAGCGAAATAAAATTTAGAAATTTAATAAAACTTTGAAACATGGATCAAATTCTGGAATAGTATTAAAATGTACTTTAACTATTTATATATATATATTTACCAATCATATTTTAAATATAAAATACTATAGAATATTATTTATCAATTATTATATCTTTGAAACTATTTATTTATATATTTATTTGAAAGAAAAATCTATTAATTAAATGAATTTAAAAAGAGAAACACAAAAGTTCTAACAAAACAATAATAACTTAAATAATATTCATCTTTTCATTATTACACTTATAATAATATTCTTTTCTTAATATTTTTTAAAAAGAACATTGTTTAATTAATTAACTTTCTCCGTAACCATGATTTTGTTGAATCTGTTCTCTCTTCATAATATGTTTCCTATTTTTCTCTTTATAGTTATTTTTACGTTCTAAAAATTACATTTTCTATTAATGAAATAGTATATAGTTTTTTTTCTTAATGTTATATTTTTATTTAAAAGTTTATTTCTTAATTTCTTATCGATTGTCAAAAATATATAATTTTTTTAATCAAATAGTCTATATTAAACGGATCATCGAATATAATTCACAAACTCGATAATTCACTTTCAAAAATTTTACCAAGAAAGATGTATCTCGACAAATATAAAGAGTTTAAAAGAGATATATTTTTAAATGATACGTTGCAGTGATCGAAGATATTAAATCTTTTCATAAGACGATAAATTAACATTTCTAATAGTTCTTAAAAATAATGATATACCTAATTAAAACAAACTGATATATATATTTAATTTCTGATGTACTTTTTTGTTTTTTATTTATTCCTTCTGTGTCGCAATAAAATAATACGTTTTTTAACCATATAATGCGGTTGAACAGAAATGAAAAAAAAAAAATAAATAACAAACCACAAAGCATTAAAAACTTTAAAAAAAAGTTTTGAAAGCTATCTCGTCACAGAGAAAATCAGTTCATGTAAATCGAAAAACTTCTGTCTGGTAGAACGGAAAAAATAAGCAATTATATATTTTACAGTATAGTTCTTTTACGGTTCGTTTCTATAATTAACGTTTTGCGCACTGTCGATGCGTAAAACTAGCATGGAAATACTTAAATCGGTCATATGCGAAGATATCGCGATTTATCGCGTTGTACTTTCTTCTTTTAAGGGTAGTTTATGTATGAAAAACGTAATTGGTAGTTGTGAGAGATTAATTTTATCGTAACGATAGCGATATAGCCATGTTTCCATATCGTGAAAATTCGATAAAGTAGTAAAATATAAAAGACTCGAATCATTCGATAAAGATAATTTTGAAAATACATCATTAAAACTCATTACAAAACGAGATTCGAAAGATATATGTATGTCAAGATGATAATGTGAAACTAAATTTTTTGTTTTCTTAGAATAATTCAAAATAATAATTTTATTTTAAAATTTGTTATTTAAAAATCGTATATATCTTTCGAATTAAAATAATAATCGTAAATCTATATTGATATAATGAATAATATATACTATTATTCTAGATATATAAATATTTCATTTGATAAAAATATAAAAATATACGTTAAATGCAATATCGACTTATTATTAAACATGACAAACATAATAATAAATAATCACAAGTATAGTATAATTAAAAAATTACGTAAGAATAATATGATACATTCTTAATTATGATTCTACAAAAAGAGGTAAATCTATTTAAATCTACTGGTAAGCAACAAAACAGAAATATAAAATTGAACAAATACAAAGCTATCTTGTTTTACGATTTTTTAACTACTTACATTATCTTAAATAACACATTATTGGTAAAATATTTTTAAAAATATCGACAACAATTCGCGTCATTGATAGATAAAAAAATAATAAAGTAATGTAATATAAGCGAATGCGTGAGTATATTCAAGTTTATACATGAAAAAAAATTATTCTTTTATCGATAATCTTATAAGTGATATAAGTTTATATAAGTTTTCTTGATTATTCCTCTCTGTTACATATATTACGATAAAAAAATAAAAATAATAAATTCAGAAACGATAAACATTTGACAAATATATAGATATTTTTAACATGGCTATTTGAAACTATATTTTCACATAAAATATCGATATCATTAACATACGCGATTTTTGTTAACCTTATTGAATAATCGACGAAATAATCGACGTTGTCATCATTGTCAGCAATTTTTATAAATACGAAAACGAAAAAGCGAAAAAGGGAAACACTGTGCACTCAACATTCTATCCACGCGTTATTTTCAGGACAGTAGCGGACGAAATTTTAGATGACATCGTATATAGAAATGCACGACACAATTCCGCGATGACACAGAAAGTCCCGGAGATTACTTTCTCTCAGAAAAAGGGAAAAGACAAGACGATTATTAAGAGCGAGGCAAAGTAACGTACCGGAGCGAAAGAGCGTCAATCTCGACGGGGAGGTTAGGCCGAACATCGAGGTTAACCTTTATTCCGTGACTCCGGTAATTCTTATTGTCGAAAAAATTGTTGCCGAAAGTGAAAATTTCACTCGAAAACACTTACCCCATAAACCAGTCCACGGTATCGCGGAGATACTCGGGTAACCTATCCAGCTTGGATGATTTTCAGTTGGATCACCGCTGAGGAAAGTAGCACGAGAGTCGAGAAAACAAAATAAATTCTCTCTCTCTCCACTAGCACCAGCAGCAGCAGCGGCGCACGTTTCGCGATCTCGTAAAATCTAACATGGCGAAGCTCTATTGTCACCTGTTCCCGTCATGCCTCACTTGGCCCCCTTCACAAGAAAATACTACCGATTTATCGCCGCCACCGCGTACTATCGTTGCTGTATTTATGCCACGACTCGAATTCTATGCTTGTTACGTGACCTCACAGATCTATGCCGATCGAGCGTAAGACTCTGAATGTGCACGACACCACACCACAAGGGGAAAATCTACCTCAAATCGCACAGCTGATCAGCCGACGTCGAGAAACAGCTCACTCTCACACCCCCGTTTTAATACCTGACAGCAGAGGGTAGTACCTACCGCGCGTATGAACTTACAAATGATTCTAACAAAGGCATTGAGTATGTAATAGACAGATGATAAACTATTTCAAGTCGGTAACAACATTTTTTCATGTATCATTCTTTATTTATAAAATTAAATAATTTTAATATTCATAAATATTATGTTTTTCATAACAAATTTTCTTTTCACTGTTTCATTTTTGCTAAGAATTTATAATTCTTATTTAAAATTAATTTTATTGATAAATTTAAAAATTAAATTTTAAATGAATTCATCTATGGTTAAACGATAACTACCGATAAAATGTACATAGATGGCAGTATTTACCATATAGAAATTACATTCATAAAATGTAAAATAGACAGTATAGACAAGGTATAAAATACATTTAACATTCATTGTATTTTTATATCAATGCTCATGTTTAAGAGACTCCAGAGCCCCCTTACCATTTTAGTATTATTTTTAATGTTATCGATTTGTCATAATATTTTGTCTGTGATTATTGCAAAGAGTATTACTGCAAAATTATAATTAATAGTTGAAATTGAAATTAAATTTTAATATGAAGTTGTAAATAAATTGCAAAATATTAATATATCGACAGAAATCGTATATTTTTATCGGATGATTTCTAGTTAAAACAAATAAAAATATTGATTATTATTACGCATTCAAGAAGTTAATTAAACAAGATAAAAATATATAATTTAATAGCTTTATCATTCTCTACTACATAAAAAGTATAATATAAAAATATTTCTAAAATGATTTTAAAATTGAAAATAATACATTTTTTTAAAAACAATAAATTTAATAAATGATAAATTATATTATAAATAAAAAATTTTTATAAAGTTAATAAATTTAATAAATCGTAATATTAAAAATCATTATACGACTCTTAAATGAACAAATTACAAAATTAATTAATAAAGTATTAATAGAATATTGAAAATTATAACATTTAAATATATCATATTTTAAAATATTCGTTTGAAGTTAAACTAAAAATCATCTAGTATTTTTTAAATAGTTCGTTACTACACTCGATCTTGTCCACTGAGTGAAAGTTACCGAGTGAGAAAAAACTATAAAAGTTTAGTTCCGTTGCAACTGCGATATTGTTTAGATTATTCGAGTTCAATTTCATATATAATTTATATTCATACACGAATTTTATTATTTAAAGTATGCATGTATGATTCATAAGTATTTTAAGTATATTTATTAGTTATTTATTAGTATGTATAATAATTTTGTAATTTTATTTACGAAATATTGATATATTTCATCGATATTATGAACGGATAACTATTGTTGGATCATTATCTATAAACGATAAGTCTCTTACATTTTACTATATAAGGTAATTATTATTTAAATGTATATAATGTATTTAAATGTATATAAAATAAATGAATTGAAATTGTATTTAAATTAAATTTTAAAAACATAAAGAATAAATTATTTTAAATATTTTAAATATTTATTCATATTATTATTTTATAATTTTATATAAAATCGCAATCAATATATTTTAAATATTTTTTTTATAATTATAAATTAAAAATTAATAGCATAAAACAATAAATATAATTTTAATTTGTAAGAATATATATCAATTATTATATTTATTGTAATAACAAATTATTAATAAAAAAGCAAATAAATTAATAATAAAAATTTAAAAAATGTGAAAATACTAATCATTATTTAAAAAATCAATCTCAATTATTATCTATTGCTTGTAGAATTATTTTCAAAAAGATATCAAGAGATGGCGCTGATGGTTTTATCCTATTTCTATTCTTTATTTGCTATTCTTTTTTTGTTTCATTTACAGCATTTTTACATTTTTACATTTTTTAGTACATATTACCGACAAGATATTTCTGATACAAATAAAAATCAGTAAAGTTAATTTAATGCATGAAGATGCAATACAAAGAATCATTAATTATTTTGATATTGCAGATACACAGAACTGGTCTGTGCTCGAGTGTAGCCTGGAACCTTAATAATTAATTAAAAAATATTAATTTATATAATCATTATGATATCATGCACAAAGAAAAAAGACCAAATTCATATTTTCAGTTTCTTTTCTTTTCATTTTATTTCTTTGTGAAAAATCTTTTTTGTTCGATATTCAATAAATATTTAAGTCCATATTTCGATTAATAATATCTTAAGATAAAATGAAGCAATATCTCGATTCATTCAATAACAGATAGTTGATATAATACGAATCATATTATGCAATCATATAATACGTTCAATATAGCTACTATTTATGCATGGAAAACAGTTAGTCTATAGAGATCATAGAATCAACACCTGGACTAGATCTTTTGTTATTATTATTTCAGTTATTATTATTCAGCTATTTTTCATTTTTTTTAATATTATTAGCAATTGATTAATTCATTATGAATGTCATTATTTATCGATTTTCGATCAATGTTGAAAATTTCGAAATAAAATTTTCTAAGTTTTTATACTTTACTTTTAAGATATTATCATAGACGAAGTTTACTATTAATCTACGTTATTTTAAATGTAAAAGAATATCTAATACTAGTGATTTTTTAAAGAATTAATCGTCGATTTATATATTTATCAGATATTAAATAATTCGATTCATTTGTTGCTACGCAAGAATCGTCACGAACGCCGGCTGTCGTACGAGCAGATTGCAAGCACCTGTCCACCAGAAAATATCCACCGGTGGATATTCACAACGAAGCTGCCACGGCAGAAGGTTTGTCAGCTGCTACTGCAGCTGAGGTAACTGATCGTCTTTGCTCGAGATGACGATAATATAGATCAACGAATTTACTTTCTATCTTCCGCGTGGACCGTGCGCGTTTCGTTCTCAAATTTCTTCACCGCCTGCCATCACAATCCACAGATTTTTCAATCTTTCGATCACTCTCCTAGTCTACATATTTTCTATGTAGATTGTATTTCGTCATTAAACGGTCGAGTGAACCTAATACATATTGTTTTCTAGCCTATATGCGTCCAAGGAATTGATCATCGTTGATCGATTTTAGACAAAATCCGTATGTTGATCGGATAAAATATCTTATTTTATATTGAATAGTTTTTTTCTTTTATGATAATAATTTCAATAATCATCGACAAATAAGAATATCTATTTAAAATAGAAAGAAAAATAAATAAAGAAATATAAATAAAAAAGTAAAAAAAAATTTACATTTATTATTATACCCAATAGCCTATAAATTTTATTTTCATTGTTAAAATCTATTTAATTTGTTATAATGCGTATTTTCTCTATTTTTTGGTGCTAGTTTTTAATGAGATGTTTGGGAAAAATGAAAATAACAATACTCTGATCAATAATAGTAAAATCTATAGATAATATAAAAATATTGCATAAATAATAGAATAAAATATATTCTTATATATAGGATATTACGTACACATGACATAAAACTTATTACAGGCGCGTGGCAGCATCAAATATCCGAAACACCTCTTCAAAAATCCAGTATTTTTTGCCAAGTTGTGGAACGTGCAGGTAGGTTTCAAATTTCACGTTTAATTACTTGGAAACTTTTCAACATGGCTTCAAACTTTTACGTTTTGCAGCATAATTAATTTTAAATATAACATAACAAAATTTAAATTATTTGTATAGGATCGAAGTTCTATTGTTGTGCCAATTTAAATTATTATTATTAAAGTATTATATTATATATTTATTTTCAAGTTATCTCGATATTAACCTCTCTCTTATTTTGAAATTAATATCATTCCAGAATCTGAATTTCTGCCTTACTCTGCTTTATTCTTCATCTAAACTTAAGATACTTTTAATATTTATTTTTCATAATTCTCATAAATCAAAGTGACAATATTTATATATAAACAATCTGTTTTCATTTTCATTTCTTGACAATACATTATCATTAATATATAGATATAAATTTTATTCTTTTAAAAAGTGTCAAGATTTTTTAATTTATTCAATCACAAATATTAAATTAACCGATCGTTTAAGTTGTGTATCCCTACGATGCCGAAATGCAGTGGTGGGAGACAGCCACGTGATCGAGCGCGTGTTCAACAATAACAGCTGCACTGTTGCTGTTCCCTCAATTCACGCTCAGCCTCCGTCGAAGTCGGATCTTTAGTTCGTGAAGTCTTGAAGTGCAAATCTTTATTCGTTAAAAACAAGAAATAATAATATCAATCATTATTCTTAAATTCTTCAAAAGAATTCATGAACTTATTTTAAATCATCTTAATATAAGTCATATAGTGAAAATTTAGTTCATTAATACATATATCGTATCGTAGATTCGATCCAACAAATCGTACGATCGATTGTGAGATTTCAATTCAGCCAAAGACTAAGTCTGTTACGATCGATAAAACATATAATCACATAGCCGGGTCGTGGACCGTGGAAATCGGATTTTAATCGTCTCATTCGAAAATAGAACGGAACTCTCGATTCGGTGTTTGTGATTGATGTGCACCTGCAAGGAATCGCATTGGATGCTGTAAGCGATTGTTAGCTAATATCTCAACTTCGACGTAAAACGTATCGAGAAGGAACGATAAGCAGACGAGAAGAATGTTTTCTATTCGAAGATTAATCGTTGCCGTGTTTGGAGTTTGCTTGCTGACTGCTCTTCTCGAGGTAAAGAAACATTTAAAATCAAATATATTTAAATATAGATTTATTTTATTCTTCTTTAAGATTTTAAAGAATTATATAAATTTCGTAATAAATATTACGAAAATTATGTTATATTCTCCTCAAGATCTAATAATGATAATATATCTTAAACTAATATTCTCTCTATAAATTTTGTCTTTCATAACATAACCTAATTTAATCTTGAGTTACAACTTAGATTGATAATTAATTTTACAAATTTAATAATTTTTATTTATAATTATTAATATTTCTTTATTATTGCTTTCGTTTGTCAAAGAGAATTAAGATATTATCTATATCGTTTATTCGAAACAGAATTTTTATTTCGTGTATTGTACATGCCGTAAAACTTTACATATTTATCGAAACAGGATGAATTGCGTAAAGACCACCACGGCGATCTTGAGCCACGGAGGAAACGATAATTCTCGGCAATTACCACTGGTCGTCGATAAATAAATATTTAGACGGAAATCGATCGAAGCAACAAAGACAAAACGAGTACGATATCAAGCATTTCAAATCCTCAGGAGCTTTTCTCTTTTCCGGGTCGATGGATAAAGTTATCAATTTCGCGGGATAAAATCATGCTATCTCGTTTCACTTCGAATATTCGAATATTTCCTTTACGTTCGTGGCAATTAGAGGCAAAAGGATCACAGCGTTTTTTACGTTGTAATTAATGAGTTCGAAGGAACCATTTTATTCGTGTCGCGTTGCGCATTGGTTAATTTTACGAACCTACGTAAATAAAAATGATCGTTTCCAATTTTCTTTTATTTCTTTTAAATCGATTTTTACGTGACTAATTACACATATATAATTTTTATCTACCTTCTATGAATCAATTACAAATCGATTTGCTTTATTATCGATAAATAAAATCCTCGCGCTATATAATACGATAAAAAATACTTTTAAATCATAACAACAATTATCCAGACTATAATCATTCATCAGAGAACAAAACTAAAAGAAAAAAAAAAGAAGAAAAAATAAATCCAGTAAAGGAAATAATTTTATTTATTATGCAAAAGGAAACGAGGTAGACACTTTCCTATGCCTGCGAATTTTTGCCCGTCTCCTATGGGCTAATTACACATCTTCTTGGTCGAAATCATTGTCGATAGATAAAATCGACTCTCACACGGTGGTTTCGTTAACGATACTCGGAAGAACGGATAGGGGGAGAGACAGGAGCCGGGTCGAAAGAAAGGTGAAGGAAAGAGAAAGAAAAAGGGAGGAGAAACAGGAAGGGGAGGGGAGGGGGCCCTTTATTTCGAGTCGATGTGTGCATGCATATATGCATTAGGATTCAGGCCGAAAGGTCAATGTACAACTGAGATAAGGTTATGCTGAGGGGTGAGATCACTCGGTGGGTACTGGTGAAAATACGCGTCAGGGAAATTAACGAAAGCTCGCGAAACGGTTAGGGGTGAAGGAGTGGGGGAGGGAGGGAAGCGGAAACCGGGAGAAAAGAAAAATAGAAACCGAGTGGAACAACAACAATCACCTGGGGCGGGAAACAGAAGGAGATACGCGGAATAGAACATTAAACGAGAGAGATGTGAAAGATCAAACGAAGAATAAGCCTCCGCCAGGACACATGCAACGATGTAAACAAGATGCGTAAGCTATACATATTAAAAGGAAAAAGAGGAAAAAATTATTTATTTTTTATTATATATATTTTATTTCTTTGGATTTTGTTTTATATATACGATATACTGAATCCAATGAAAATGTTTTATAGAGTTTTTTTAGTGTGGTTAATCATACCATTTGCTTTTCCTTCAAATTTTACCCAATTTTAAAAAAATTTTATATAAAAAAAAAAAAAAATAAGAGTTTCGTAAATGTTTTGTTCAAATACAAACTTTTTTGTATTTTCTTTTCAAAGCGAAAAAAATGTTTTATATAACAATAAACCTTCATAAATTATCACTATTGTGGCAGGATGAATTACGGAAATAGAACGAATCACAGTTTTTGTTTTTGTAAAAAATAGAAAAAAAATTGAATAATGAATTTGAGCAAAATAAAAAGATCTATCTGTCCCTAGATTTATCATAGATAAACGTAATGGTGATTCAAAAAAGAATAAATAGACGGAAACAAATATAATTAGAAATAAACGAAATAAAATTTCTATAAAGAAATCCATTTATTTGC
>NW_006263517.1:243861-245744 GCF_000469605.1 Apis dorsata | reverse complement strand
GAGAGAGAGAGAGAGAGAGAGAGAGAATAAGAAATGAGAGAAGAAAATGGAATAGAATAAGAAGAGTGTGCGAATGGAGAGAATTACCGTGGAAAAGTGCAATGGAATCTAGTCGGAATGATCAACGACGATGAGAAGCGTGGACACGAGAAGTCGTGGGAGCTGACAAAAGGCTGAATGTTGCTGAGAAAACTCGTTTCCTCTCTTATATACCTTCCGTACGTTGGCAGCCGTTCCCGCTTGCGTTAACAAAGTGGAAAATACTGTCGCTATTCCACTTTGCATCAAGAAAAAAATCAATACTATATATATATATATATATATATATACATATATATAATCGAATATTTCTTGGAAATTATTTTAAATCGAATTAACCGAATAACTGACAAATAAGTAGGACTTATCTCTTTTTTCTTATTATTGATGTATTAACATTTCATGTTAAATACATACTAATGTTAAAATATATTTGTGTGTATTTAGAAAATGGATATTATTAAATTCATGAATATAGCTTTTTAGTTCATTTCTTTAACGTAATAGAAATAATTAGGGAAATCTTCCCTCATGAAGTTGGTAATGGATTAGGAAGTTCAATTTTTTTTTTTTTGTTCTTGAGAAGATGATTAATTCTTTCGGTACTAATGGTGTGCAGCAACGGTTAAAACTTTGAAACCATTAACTCGTTCCAAGAATTCACGAACTTAAGCAAAAGTTAGGATTTCGTAACCTCGAAAAGTTCTTTAAAATTTATCGATATATATATATATATATATATATATATATATATAAAATTATGATCTTTATAAATTTGTTATGAAAAATTATTTGGAAAAATGTAGAGAGAACTTGTTTCGAATTCAATTAAAAAAATATTACATTGTTTTTATCTGTATTCTGTTTTAATTAATTATCGCTACTATCAAGCACAATGTTTCGCACAATGTTTTACGTTATAAAAGGAAATTGATGTTTCAAGAGTTATAATGTAACTTTTTGACCCAGTTTTATCGTTTCATCGATTCTGTTAATCCGACTCGAGTATCCTCTTCGTAAAAGCTATTATTCTCTCGATAAATTATAATCCATGTTAGATAAAATCATAAAATGATATAGAATCAATAATCACTTTAAACGTTCGTCGCAATCTTTGCAAGAAATTTTTCGCTCATTTTAAATTTTCTATTCCTTCTTCTATAAACACATTATTCCAACAAGTTCTATTATTGAACTCGATAAAAACTAAAAGAAACGAAAGAAAGAGAGAAAAAATAAAGATGGACGTGTTCAGTCCAGTCAATACGATAACTTAACCTCTCTGTATATTTTTGACTTTGCTTGATCACATAAAACTTATCCACAATTCAAGATAAAATTCAAAGTTACATGTCCGTTTCTGTTCGAAAATCCCAATGGAACGGTCCTAAAGCGGTATCCCAAGTGTCGAGGCCCAGTTTCACGCACGTGCATTCCTCCTTGACGCCATAAATGGGTCGCCTTTCACGAGAACTCGTCCCATCCTCGCGAGGAAGTATCGCGGGATCATGGAATATTCAACAAATTTTAGCCAACTAACTCGTGCCTATGCACAAAGCGCATCGCTAACGTCGAAAGTTACCGTAATGTGTACACTCGTGCGCACTCGAGAAACCGATTATCCAACGGTGACGGCAGAGGGATCATCGAGCACCATGTAAAAAACCTCCGCGAAAAATTCGTGCCGAAGTAGGAGCGCGCGTGCTGCAACGAAAGTGTTCGAGAGAAATCGAAACGCTCGAGGGATTATGCGCTGTCACTGGGAATAAATAAAAATAAAAATCGAGGCGTGCGTGAAATATTTAAAATCAGATCACAGAATACGTCGATCCGCTTTCTCGTGA
>NW_006263517.1:241874-243688 GCF_000469605.1 Apis dorsata | reverse complement strand
TTTTTTTTTTTTTTTTTTTTTTTTCTCTTTGAACGTAGACTCGAAGTGCAGATCATTGTTAGCGAGAAACTTTTTAAAGTAAGTATTCTCGGAGAAATACTCTTTTTTTACGATTTTTCTTTGACATTTTTTTTAGATAGTCGTAATCGAAGTTTGCGTTTTATGGATCTTGTTAGACGAAAGGTTTTTGGAATTTTGAAGTAATTTTTTTATTCCGTTCGTAAGGAGCAAGGATATTTTAAAATTTTATCATAACATAAAGATATAAAGGAATATATCTATGAATAATACTATTTAATATAATCCTAAACTCTATTCTTCAATTTCAATTATTCAGAAAGAGATGCAAAAGAGGGAACAGATTTTATCGATAATTGCGCGTAAAAAGACAATAATAATAAAACAATAGCAATGATTTCGATCATAATCAAAGCATATGCAGCATTTATCGTTTGCAGTGTTTATCGTACCGTGGCGAACCGGCAAAGCTTGTCCCAGAGGCCGCTGGGAATTCCATTGTGTGCGACAGAAATGTGCGCGCGCAGCCATGTGTTATGCGTATGTTTGCACAAAAATTAATGAATCGAGCCCTGTCGGGTGGAGTAGAGAACATTAGTTTCCGCGGTAATTTCAATTCCCCTCGCGCCAGGATGCTTTGATTCGCGAAACTAAAATTAAACGTTCCCATTCTAAGAAGACACGGTCAATCGGAGGAAGAACGTGACACAAAAAACTATTTAAAAATATTGATTAATACTCGATACGAATTGCGTTTTATTCGTTTTATAAATCAACGTTAAATTTTCGTTTTAAGGAACATAAAATTTTTTAGTTATTTGTTTTTTAATATCTCTAATATCTGAGAAATATGCGTAAAATCAAGTTGTCAATTGATCATATAACGATCTAAAGATGGTAATAAAATATATATATATATATATTGAAATAAATCATGATTTTAATGAAATTTAATAAATTTAAGTAATTCTTGAATTTAATAATAATAAACGAAAATGTGCAGATTTTCTTCGAATCGTAAACTTACTATTTTATATTTCACCGTGTAAATGTGGTAAAATATAGTCACTTGTAAGCGTATAGGTCGCAAACAGGGTCGTGGAAATCGAGATCGGTGGAACCGACGATTCTAGATTCCCATGGTATGCTAATGAATCTCATAAACCACAAAATACCCTAGTGAACTGAATAACTTACCGACAACGTAAAAACCAACTGGTATAAGAAACCAACTGGTGATTGTAGATTGCGAATTTTTCAAAAGCAGTTGATTATTCTCCTTAATTATTTGGGATCGTTATTAAGTGAACAAATTTTTATATCTATATAAATTTTAATTTATTTCCTTCTTTTTTTCAATTTTTTATATTATTTATAACATAATTTCAAATTTTTCTTCTCTGGTAAACGTATCTTTTCGATAAGTGTAGTAAAATCTCCGATGCATTATCGCGAGAATAAAACAACGTATTATCATATAGGGACAGTTTTTCTGAACCATCATCTTAAGGTAGTCGTTGCTCATTAATTTCGGCCGGCTCGTTAGCAAGCGCACGCTCGAACGATTTGCAAAAGCAACTTTGAAAGTCGGGCCATGCATCAAATTGCAATTTACGGTTTTCAGCTCAAGTTCCCTTTCTTCATTTCCAACTCTTTTTCGAAATAACCAACACTTCGTGAATCTTCGTCCTCTTAAGCATCTATTTCCGCATCTTTGTTTTTCCTCCACCTATTTTCCTACTAGCAACGGAAGAGTAATTGGTTTGGCGAGCTTTATTTGTTTTACCTCTCGAATT
>NW_006263517.1:239219-241594 GCF_000469605.1 Apis dorsata | reverse complement strand
TATATATATATATATAAAACAAGAAAATAAAAATAGCATATAAAGATAGAATAAATTTTAAGATTAGGAAAAATAATAAAATATTAAATGAAATGTTATTGGATAATAGATTAAAATAGCTATTTTAATGTAATGAAACTTTTATTGTATTAAAAATAGTAGATGTTATAAAAATAGTAGATAAATTTTAATTTTAGATGACAGGAATAAAGATATATATATATAATAGATATATATAGATATATATAATTTTTTTTCATAGAAGATACAAATTTTCAATTTCGTTACCTCTGAATGTTCATTTAATTACAATAACCAAAATTCATCTGGTTTAAGTGTTTATAATATAAATTCTACGCCGACGTGTATTTTTCGTTTTTTTTTTTCCTGTTCTTATGAGCAAATTCAACGCGTTTCTTTGAAAATTTTCTCTAAAGAGGCGGTGCGCACGAAAACACCTCTCTAAAGAACCGCGTTCCCATTTTTTCCGTAGCACTGTGAAAAGAGCCGCCGGAAACGTGGCTGATCCTCTTTCTTTCTTTCTTTCTTTTTTTTTTCACATCATAAAATAAGCTACAGACTTCTCCTGCACCAAAGTCGAAGAAACCGGTGCAAGAAAAATTTTATTTATTAAACAATTTAACTCATTCCCTTTTCCATTGAGAAAGCCTCTTCTTCTTCTTCTTCTTCTTTTTTAATATAAAATTTTAGAAATGGAATTGTTTTAAAACAAGTCTTTTTTTAATACTCTCTCCTCTTTTCATCTCACTGCAGATTTCCAATTTTAGCTTAAGGATAACCACGTTTGTCGAGACGGTATAATTAAATGCTAGAACAAAAGTTAAAAAAAAAAATTATTAAAATTATCATTATTCTGAGAGTATATATTATATTTCATAAAGAAAAATCGTCTGGAATTC
Organism: Apis dorsata; assembly: GCF_000469605.1. Taxonomy (NCBI): domain Eukaryota; kingdom Metazoa; phylum Arthropoda; class Insecta; order Hymenoptera; family Apidae; genus Apis; species Apis dorsata. The sequence continues at coordinate 240,674 of NW_006263517.1, read as the reverse complement.
AAGAGAAAAATCCTCATCCTGTAATATTAAAATATACTGGTTGCTGGTCGTGAGAGCAACAACTCTTCTTCCACAACGATTTTTTATAATAAAAAATTAACTCTCTTTCTTGCAACAGCCTCGAACAGTATCCTCTTATTCCCATCCACATCCCTTCGAAAGGCAGCTGCGTAGGAGGACTCGAGGACCCGCGGGGCCTGAAAAAGGAAGGCTCGTAACCAGGCCAAGCCCGAGAGTCAGCTTATGGATATTGCGGGGCGGTTGTTGAAGAAACAATAGGGTGGTAGCGAACGGAGATAATTATCAGCGTGGACGGCGCAGCTGCGTCGATTCGTTTCACCCTCGGGGCTGAACGATCCCCGTGCAACAGTCAAAAGGTAAAGGGGAAAAGTCCAGCGTGCCGTGACACCACTGCGTGCAGAGTTAGCCGCACTTGGAGCGTTTTGTCCGCTCGAACACGTGCGCAACCCTTTGACCACCTTGTCACACTTGGTCTCTTCATAGACCGTTGCGTATACGCAACAGGCTGGGACGAATCAGGAGGAGTGTTCGAAAAGTTTTCAGTCTGGAAAACATTTATTATTATTAGTCGTTGATTATTTATTTTCGAGTTTGTGGAATTATGAATTCGAAATTTGAAATTGGATTAGAAAAGAATGATATTAATTGGAAAATAATAAATAATAGTAAAGGAAATATAAGAGAAAAGTTAGATTAAAATTATTTATGTTTGATCGTGAATGAAAATATTTTGTTATCTATCAATTTGACAGAAAGATATCATTGTATCATTTATTATCTATGATCTATAAAATATACACACCAGATTTTTTTCTATGTTTTATTCTTACCTGTTATTAATTCCATAAAGTGAAATTTATTTTTAGATAAAAATAGAGCTTAAGTAGAATTGGATTATCTGGTTCTGGGGATTAGAAGATTTATACGTTCAAAGTGGTGGCAATAACTGTCGATGAATTAATAACAATATCTTCCACTTTGTGCCTCAAAAGGGAATTATTAGATTAAAGACCTTTCAGATGCACTTTTTGCCACGCATCTATACCATGTACCGTAAATGGAGAAACTGGTGAACAGAGGGTTTCAGATTAGTGTTGGATATTCGAAAATACATTGATTTCATGAATTTATATATTCCATGTTATATTCATTTTTCTATATCGAGTCGCTTGTGTATTTTATATTATAATTATTTTCTTAAAAAAAAGAATAACATTTCTTTTTCTTGGAATAAAAAAAATTAAATTTATCACAGAGCGTACAATATAGAAAAAAGCATTTTGCATTCGTGTGCATACGTGTTGTTTTCAGTTGACCTCAGTACAGGAAGATGAAGACAAAAAGTCGGCGGTACTGTGCACGCGCCGTTGCATAAACACAGTATGTAGTATGTATATGGCCAGCAATTTAGCCGACCGCCGAAATATCAGAGCC
>NW_006263517.1:238227-239042 GCF_000469605.1 Apis dorsata | reverse complement strand
GATCACGTAACGAAATTTAATTTATCTGGTGTTCAGTACTAAAAAAAAAAAAAAAAATCGAAAACAGTACGGGAGAAAAATAAAGCTTTCAATTTGTATTTTTTTCCAATCACAAATTGTAAAAATTTGAAACAATAAAAAAACTCAAAATTTTTATTATTTCACCTGTTATCGCAATTTTATTTTACATTTATATATATATATATATATATTTGGATCGGTATTTAATTAGTAATTAATTAAAGATTTACCTAAAAAAAAAAAAAGAAATTATTTCTCGCTGCAATTCAAATAGTATCGAAAAGTAATAAGAAAAAGAAAGATGGCTTCCCTTGTAAAACGAGTTTTATTTTTTCTCGAATATAGCGAAATTTATTTTTTGTCATAAAGGAAAAAATATTTTTAAACGAACGCTCTGCGAAACGAGGTGAAACTCCATCGAACGTTTCTTTTTAAATCGAGCGATACTCGCATTGCCATTTAACATTAAAGAGTATATCTATTAAAACGCACGCTGTTTTCAGTCGAGTGGTTGAATTTGTTCGTGACCCAAGCTCAAGTCGTAAATGATCATCAGGATTAAACATGTTAAGAGAATAATTAATTTATAGATTACGATTTTTATTTGGATGTTATTTGAAAAGAAAAAAAACGAGATAATTATAAATGATGTAGAATATTCGTGTTAAACAAATTTTGTTTAAAATTTCATCGATTAAGTCAAAAAAGATTTAAACGATTTACGAGGAAAGGTTATACTTCGCCAGGGAGGAAATTCAAAGAGAAATTTCATGGTGCGTCACGATCAGGAAGAA
>NW_006263517.1:225402-238005 GCF_000469605.1 Apis dorsata | reverse complement strand
TGAAAAAAAAAAAAAAACGAAAAGGGGGACACAAAAGCCGCCGCAATTACTGCTTCCGTTTTGTCCGTTCTACCGGATGTCCTATTCATACTCGTCACTATGAGCGCCGTTACTTCCGTCATTGTAGTTACGGATCTACGACCGATTGTAAATCATTCTCTTTCTAGTCTTTCTTCCACGTCTTCCGTTTTATAATAATCGACATGATGCGATGTTTTACGCGATACAAACAATTGGCATGAAATTCGTTTAATCTTTAAATTTTCAAAATTACGTTTATAAATAGTGAAGTCAAAAATAGTGGTTTCTTTCAATATCAGTTTAATTATTACTTTTAAGTATCATTTCCTAAATTATATTATTCAGAAGAAATTCTATTTCAACAGATTTTCAATCGATTAATTTTTAAATAAAAAAAAGATATATGAAACAGCTGATAGTGCATAAATTATTCACCGATTATTTTTTAGCTATTTCTAAAACTCGTATCGAGATACGATGGCGTCTCGAGATTCTCAAGATCGAACGTGTGATAAATTCTATCCGGCAAGACTGAGATTATAATGATGGCCGCGAGCATGACAGATCTAGATCATAACACGTACCTCCGTGAATTATGGATACAAGATGGTATATCTGGGCTGTAATTGAGTTTGAAAATGATGTAGTCCCGTGAAAGATTGCTCCTGAACATCTGTTTACGAAACAAAAGGTCTCCCTTTTCCTTGTCTTCGGTTCAAAAACTTCGATTCCTTGCGAGCATAAAATAATCGATTATGTGCATTCTTTTGTACTTGTTTAAATTAAAACTGAAAGAAGAAAAATCTTGTAAACACTTCTTTACGAAACAGAAACTGTTCTTTCTTTCACTGATTATGAATAATTGTTATTTATTTTAAAAAATAAAATTTTCAACTTGAAACAATAATGATCATTATTCTTGAAAATCTGATTCGAGAATCGTGTATCCTCAAGTATCATCTTCTGGTTTTTTTTTTTTTTCGTTAGTCATTTGAACCTCGTGGTTAGAGAGACAGTGCAAATTCCATGGATTTGTCAAGCTCACGTTTCATCGTATTCGAACGACAGTGTTTTACGTGCTAAGGAAAAGGAAGAGGTTAGGAGGAGCCCGGTTACAAGCAAGGAGAAATGATCGGAAATTGTTAAAGACTGTTTCCAAGTGTAGCCACTCGGATACTTATGCCAATTCCTTTCCAGGATGCAATTTCCTGTTCAGCTTCCGTACGTCAACCCTTTTATTATTGATTAAAGACGAAGAACCCTCCGGACACAGCGACCTTTCGAAGAGACGCTTCACCGATCGTGAAGAAAATTATTTTTTTTCCAAGAAGAATTTTTAACTACTGTTTATAAATCATATAAGAGAAAAGTTATTGTAAAAAAGTAAAATCGTCTTTAAAAAAAACAAGAATTGATTACCAATTACTCGAAAATTAACCTAACTTTTCTTGATCATCAATAAAAAATGAAATCCCTAAGCAACTCAACTATGCAATTTGAATTTTTTTTAGTGACTGAATTTCTACCACGTTATATTATTATTAGTATCATTATTAGTATTATTATATGATATCATATTGATATCAAAATATATAAAAAGAAATACTAACCTCAAATGCCAATTGACCTGAGCAGCTCGAATTTACTTTAAGGGACAGCATATGTCGTATGTGTAATGAAAAACTGATCAGATAATTTGACAATGACAACACGATGCTGAAAAGATCACTATTATTAACCCCTTTGACGGGACTTGTCTTACTCGCAAATTGACAGGGTGCATCCTTACATGATGGTCGAGCTCGTATTACGCGACCGATAAAATGACACTACCTACAAATTCATATGTCTGCTACTTGAGTCTTTTGAAGAATTATCTATATATAATTAAATTTTTATATTTTTCGTTGTTTTTCTCAAGTTATTTTTAAACCGAAATCGAATTAATGCAACATTTTCTATATATAAATTAATATTTTATAATGTTTATATATTAGTATAATAATAAATATAATCAAAGAGAGACAAAGAAATCTGAACTTTAAACTAAAAGAATAAAAAGTTTTTTATAGTTTCATCTTTGTTGATACTAATGAATTTATATTTGACAATATGCCAGAATTTCATGAAATTATTTAAAATATGAAAAAGGATTTAAAGATTTAATTACAACTATGTAGATTTTATGTTGCTTTTTTAATGATTTTGAAAATGTTTATTCATATTAATCAAGACTTTTACAAAGAAAGAGCTTCGAGGATAATATTATCTTTAATTAAGGAACTCGTATGATAGTTACTTGTGAAAGATAATGTTCGCTGAGAGAAAAATAATTAAGAAAAATAAATGAAAAAAATAATTAAATGAAAGAATTTGATTATTATTTAAAAAAAACTTTTTTTAAAACTATTTTTAATATTAATTTATTCTTAATATTAAAAAATTTATTGTTAAATTAATATTTAATTATTGTTTTTAAAACTTATAAAAATTCTATAACCTTAAAATTTTAATCTAAAAACTCTTACAATATGGTATGTATTTCGAGTATTTGACATTACTTCATCTCGATCAAATTTATTTAGTGTTGTCGTTAAGGAGAAAATAAGGCAACGAAATAAAAGAAAAGAAAAGATGAAAAAGTTTCACAAATGAATGGAGCCCGGTGCAATGATGCACCTGATGGCTTGGTGACTGTTGGCGCGTGCCAACAAACAGCGACAGCTGTCAGCTGCGACGAAACTATATCACTGGACCGAATCGTTCTTTTCATTACAAACGACGTTCTTCGTGCCCTCTATCTTCATTAATTTCAAACGATGTGGACTACTATAGATATGATAAAATGAACGTATTAATATCATAATAAAACATCTGTGCGTGTAGATATTCTTCGAAAAATAAAAATTAGTTGGAATTATAATGATTTTGATTAACTCGAAAAAATGGTTGTGTTTAATAAAATAAAAGATTTTTTCTGCCTCTATATAATATTAAAAATATCTTAATCATAGAATTATTCTTATTAACCTAATCTGATAATTAATCTGATAAAAAAAACATGAAACTTTGTATTATAATACAAAATTAATTCTGAAAAAAAAGATGTTATTAGGTTGAATATTCAAAAGAAAATATTCGAAAGAATATTCTTTGAGATCGTTATTTGCATCTGAAAGAAGATCAAGCGATCGTTTATAAAAATTCATGAAGATATAAATAAAGCTAATGGTAAAGTTATAAAAAATTCTTAGCAGGTTGATTGTACGTATTTTCTGCTGTATCTCGATCGATGTTTGAGAGATTATAAAAGAAAGGCACAAGGTGTTCCCATAGTCAGGTGGTTTTATCCTTTAGCACCTGTTCCTTGAAGCTATGCTGTAAATTTAGAACAAAATGACTTTCAACTTTATATATCATATATCATATAATATTTGATTGTTTAATTAAAAAAAATAACTATAACGTTATATGCATAGTTTAAAAATTTATTTATTTTAATTAATTTATCCACTTTATTATATTTTTTTTTATCATATTTACATAATATATTCATATATTGAAAAATTCATATATTAAAAATAAAGAATGAATAATACAAAAATAAATAATAAATATATTGAAAACATATACTTATTAAAAATAAATATATTAGAACATATATCAATTAAACTGAAATTTTCATTTAACTATAAATAAATACATATGTGTTATAATAATATTTTGTTTTTCAATAATTTAAAAATTTATATAATAATTTTTAAAATTAATTAGGATTTTGTAAACGTGTGGGAAGTAAAACCATAATATAAAATAAATAAAATATATAAATAAATAAAAAATTATATTCTTGCAAAAGAAATGAAATTAACTATAATTTAATAAACATGGTTTTAAAATTAATTACAAATTCTGTTACATCTGCCGCTACAAATTTTTTCGAAACCGGTTTGCTTGATTTCTCGTTGAAGACTTTTTATCCACCGAACTTTATAATTTGTCTTCTAAATAAATCACTATCACGTTTCTCGAAAATATCCTTCATTCTCTCGAAATTGAAACCGTATACCGTCTTCTAAAAGGTTAATCGATTAAAAAATCTCAAAAATTCGAAAAATGTCGAGATCATTGAAGAAAGCTCGATGTGTAGCAATTAAGGGCAACATGAGCCTCCAATGTTCATCGAATTCTCTCTGATCAATCAATGTTTATCGTTGTTCCAGGTGAACGAAGCGAGACCACGTATCAGGCATCAGAAGGGCGGCAGCCATTGCAGCAGATGCGGTCCAGGATGGGGTGTTGTGAACCGTTGCGTTCGTGGTCGTGATACTGAATGTGGAAAATGTGCACCGGGCACCTATAGTCCTCACCACAGCATCCAGCCTTGCTGGATCTGCTCTAGATGTGGCCCGGGTCTCTACGAGGCGCATCCTTGCACTTCAAAAACGGACACCGTCTGCGATTCTTGTCACAGACCAGCTCCAGATAATCCTGATTACCAGAGAAAATGCAAAGGGCGAACAAATTTGTTCCTGGCTCCGGAAGATGCGTTAGAAACTGGAGAAGAGAGTATTTTGGTAAATGATCCTGATGGCCAAGATCAGTTAGACGATGGAAAGGAATTGCTAGAGAAGGATGCTGAAGCGGCCATTCTTAATGAAGAATTGAATTCTTTGGAAAGGTTCTAAATGTAAAATCTTTGATTATTAAGAGGCAGTTTAGTTACTGCCGTTACATATTTTGCTTCCGTTTTACATGGAGACAATTTATAAAGAATTTTTTGTGGAGAATTATTGTGTTCAATGTGAACAAAATTGTTTACCATTTCTATTGAATAAGCGATTCCTTCCTATTAAAGTTGTAAGTAGAATTATTTGCATAAGAAGAAAGTTCTTTTTGGACGATTTAATGTTGATGATTGATTTTCGTGTATTAAGTTATAATTTAATTACAACTACTTGTCAATTTTGGTGCTCATTTTTTCAACTTTCTTATTGTTTTTTTCTTGTATATGATTACTAATATGTATAATTCTTCGAAGTGGAGATGATCGACTTGAACCGATCTCCGATTACTAGTCAGTTAGTTACTAAGTAGTCAATAAAATATAATATACGAAATTAATATGAATTTTATTTTCGTTTAATTATTAAAGTTGAATTTTATGGTGTATATTATTATTGTAAACACTACGTTTCATTGAATAATACGTGTATCGCACTTTTGATGTCAATAATTATTTATAATATAATACTTTTGGTTTATTATGCTGTTATATGTTCATTAGATGACATCGATTTTATATTTTCTTTTCAAAATGTTTTAAAGATTCGGACATAAAGAAATGAGACCTAAAAAAAACTTTTTTTTTAAGATCTAAAAATGCAAATTACCATTTATGCATTCAGCAACTTGAGATAATTAAGAGCATCCTGATTGTAGATCCTTGAATGATACAATGTACACTTAGAATTTAAGTATATTTATATACTCAAAGATCTCTTTAATATTATGTGAATTTTTACTTTAAAAAAAAAAGAAAAAGAGTCCTCCTTTTTTTTTTTGTTAAAAAATCTGGAGAACTCTTTTATTTCTAAAGTAAATTTGTACATCTGCGTATTAATATATTATTATACTGTTCAAAAGTTTGGATTAATTAATTAATTAATAATTAATGTTACATAACTTAACTTAATTCAAGAAACATTTTATCTTAGATTACAAATTTTTACAAGTTTCTAATAGAAGTTTCTCTAAGAGAATTCCAGACTTTTGAAGAATAATGTACATATGTTCAAAAATTACCAAACATTTTTCTCACTGTATGATCTCTTTAGAAAGATTTCTTATTATAAAATGAGCGAATTTTAATGTGAAATCATGTGTATACACGCCGCTAGAAATTACTCATGTATACAAAGCGTGTAAATACATTTCTGTAAATATAAGAATAATAACGATGATTAAGTTAAGAACAATAACGATATGATTAAGTTGTTATTAAAATTTGTGAATAGAAATCTCCGATTATAATTGTAATGTAATCTTTTTTTTTTTTTTTTTTTGATTCCTCGTTCAAGATATATTGTTTTTATCTTCAATACTTTTATGCAAAAAATACAACTTTTGTAATTTCATTATTCGAAATATTGCAGGGAATATAAAAACATTGTTTTTCATACAATCATTAATGAATCTTAATAATTTCGAATAGAAGTTTACCAAAGTACCATTATATTTTCTATATCCGTTTTATTTATTTACGTCAATGTTCATTCCATCGATGGACGTGGCCGTAAGAAACACGTCTATTATGACACAATAAAATACAGATATAATAATCTATATAAATTCTTTCTTCTATTACAACCTTCTCCTCTATTATATTCACGCTCGAAAAATCATAGAAAGAGTCTGTCAATATGTATACTTATATATTTCTTCGATGCTCAAATATATACGTTTAATTAGTGTTACTATTGTCGCGTCTTGACGAATATATTTATATCAGACATAATTCGTCAAATATCATTCGAATTATTATGCACGGTATAATAACGATACGAATACATATACTATATTATAGTATAATTATATCATTTTATATATAACGAAAAAAAAATAAAAACAATTGCTCTCGAAATTCTAAAGGAGCATATAATCTGAATAATTTGACGATAGCTTTATTTTTTATTTGCTTTTACCTGTAAATACGATGCGATTCTCTACTTGCATTGAGAACGATAAATTGTTATCTGAAATTAAAGATTACAAATATTCAAAAATCTCGGTCGATAACAGTAGTTTTGCAGTAATATTAAAATTTAAATATTTAAAATTTTAGATGAAATTCTAATTTTGTTTAACTTTACGTTATCACTGCTACCACTTTATATCAATATAATTTTTTTTATAATAAGTTTTAAATTTCATATATTTACGATTTTTAAAAAAATTTTATTTATTTTATCTTATAAAGATAATTTCAATCAATTGATAGCAATGGAAACGTATATATTGTAACTATACGAACAAAATCTCTAAAAATTTAGTTATCTCACAAATAAATTTGTTCATGTGATTAAAAATCGTTACATCGATAATAATGTTGATTATATTCCATAAATTTATAATACTTCATAATTGATGTCGTTACATTCTCGTGCGCTGTTATCTATCTATAAAAATAAATTATTGCAAAATATTCCATAATACGTGTGAGATACAATACAAATAAAATAATCCTCGCATTGATTTAACTGTATTAATACTCTGTACTAATTAAGCTAACCTCAGCTATATGTTATCTATCTCTCTAAGGAACTTTGGAAATACATACAAAACATTTATTTTTCAACTATTTTTTGTCTTGTTAAGTGTACGTATCGTTTTCTTTAATGATGAAAATTTCAAAATTGTATCGTAATACATACGAAGTATTTTATAACCTATATATATTATATACCTTTTTAAATATTAAACATAACAAATATTTCTTTGTGTCAAACTTTGCTTTTGTTTTCTTGTAATCCATACTTGATATTATCGAACAATTGTTACATAAAAAGTATCAAAAACGAGAATTGAATCAATTCTATTGCTATTGACAACACATTGTAACATGGAACATATTCCAGGACTCAGGACGTTCTTGAAGTTAGGCATAAAGATAATTCGCGAACACAATTCACTGGAACATTGTCGAGCAATTTATAACGTTCTTTAAACAGTCGTATAATTTGTTTTTCATTGACATAATGTGGACCCCGTAGAAATTTTTATACTTTCAAAATCGAAGAAGAAACTATGATTTTTCTTCTTTCTTTTCGATTATTTTGGCACGATGTTTAAAAGCTTCGAATGCTAAGCTAAAAAAAGTCTAAAAAAAATATTTTTAATTTCTCTATGCTATAAAGGATTTGATAAAAAAAAATTCGAAGAAGAATTCGGAAAGATATTCGAATTATCGCGCACTCCAGAGTTTGATTTGATATTATGTAAGAATACAACATATATATATATTTTAATTTTATGTATATAGAATTTTTCATTTGAACGACAATTCGAACAATTTTTATGCAAAAATGTGTTTGTATTGTTCGTTGTATTTTTTAAAGCGAGAGATTATTTTGAATCCTTTCTCCCTTTATTCTTATAAGTGTATGAAGTGATAATCGGAGAAAAATTTTCTTTGTTAATAATCCGATATGACTTTTATAGTTGTTCGATAATTCTAAAATTATATAAATCATAATTCGAGATAAATTTATATTGACAATTATTCTTAAAAGGATTGAATCGTGATTTTCTCATTGACATGTTGTCGATTACTCAATATTTAACAATAAAATAAAATTATATGTTCGGCTCAGACAGGGCCAATATTAATACAAAAGCTAGTCGAATAATCGAGAGAGTACATGTACGACATTATATATATGTATAGTTTAATAATATAAATCAATAGCATTTTACAAACGTACATATATGTACAGCTAAACGGATACAAAATAATGCTCGCAGAAATATCGCAAAAGATTGATTTCTTAAAGTGAATGTTATCGATAATGGGAAAAGAAATAAACGTAAAAATTATTAAGTAACTTGAAAATTTTTGAGAATTTGCCTCGTGTAAAGATTAAATGTAGAAATTTTTCTTACAAAATATGCTATTAGAAAACGATCACTATGCTTTGTGCGATGCACATTAAAATAAATCTTAAATCAAATAGAGATAAACGAGGAACTATCATTTTCAATGGCTTAACGAATTATAACTTTTAAACATGATTATTACATATTTTTATTTCATACATAACCAACATATGAGTAAAAAATTTCTATGACATTTCTAAATTTGGTCACTTTTCAACAAATATGACTATATAATGTCACAGCCATAAGTGATTCATACAACATCATACGAATTTACATTCATGTACACATATATGTATTTAATTTTCTTACAAGATCTTATTAATCCTAAAGAAGTTGCAATGTATAAAATATATAATTGGTATCCAATTTCGGAGACCTGAAATATTCATTAAGAAATTCATCAAAATTTCTAGTAAATATAGATTCAAAAATTATTAGTTGTATTACAGAAAAATATTGTCAATGGATTATTTGCTTGTTTTGTCTAATTCTAATTAATTAATTTCAATAGTTCATTATTTTTTATCATTTTTAATAATAATCATTTATAATAATATTTAAATTCAAATTTTTTAGAAATTTATCATTTATTTTGATATGCTATTTATTCTTTTTTAACACATTTTGTATAAAGAAAGCAAAATAGAAAAAAAAATATAATCTTTATAGATGTTTTTGAATCCTAAAAATTGATCATCACTTTAGATTCTAGTAAATTTAAATATTTATTTTCATAAATTCATTGAATATTTTTGAAATATCAAATATTAATTTGTACATACAAACATAAAAGCGTTTAAAAAATATTCAAAATTATATAAATGATACGTTAAGCCATTGAAACCTATTTTTTTCTATTTTAATCAAATATTTCTATAATTAAATTTGCTACATTAAATCTATACACAGAAAATTAATAAGATGTAAAAAAAAAAAAGACTGAGAGATAAAAGATCGATTTACCGGAATAAATCTCTGTAGCGTTGTAACAAAAGCATTTCATTAATATGTCACGATTACCATTCGATAAGGACACCGCAACATAATAATTTAACAATCGTGCGTCATTGCACAATAATTCGTATTATATATGTATACATATACATATGTACAAGATGTTCATCATAATGGTCACCATAATTTTTCATATTTTTCTGCTAATTCTACGAGGAAATATTTTGAACAAAAGATAATAATTTATTATAATTAATACTCAATTTGCAATAAATAAATAATAAAAATCGCAATAATAAAAATTTTTAAAAAAATTCATCAAAGATTATCTCAAGATCATCTGATAAATTATTGAATTCATCTTGATAATAGCTATAATTCCATAAAATTAAAAATATATGATGCTATTTGAAAAAGTCAAGATAATTTTGATTTTTTATAGAAAAAAATTAATATGTTTAAATGTAGATAAGTATAGACAACAGAAAACTGATTAACTTTTATTCAAAACATCTTTTTAACAGATTATCAGAAATATTTAAAAAATGGTGGATTAAAGCTTAAAGAAACACCTTGTATATATATATTTATTTGTATATTTTATATATATTTATATGAATTATGTATATTTTATTTATATGACATATGCATCCGCGCGCGCGTGTATATATATTGTGTGTACATATATATATATATGTATAATATATATATATACGTGTCATTTGTATGTACGTTTAATCAGATGAATATGATTCACACTTCTATAAAGATAAACACATTAATGCATGTGAAAACGGTGGAATAGTCATACGAACCCCGCTTCATTTTTTAATCATTTTTTAACAAATCCATGACTGGGCAATTTTTCGATTATCAATTAATCAATTAATTAATAATTATATGCATGTTATTTTTATTTGTTTATATAATTGTTTCACGCTTAGAGATCGAAAATATCGAGATATATATTTTTACATATCTATATGTACAAAATCGATTAAATTCGATATGCAAAAATAATTACGAAACAAAAGATTTCAAATTGTGTTGCAAGTCGTAACGAATCTCGATTCTGCGCCTCTTCGCATTTAAATTTGACTGATGACGTATAATTAAAAAAATAAGTTTTTCAAATCATGTAACCGACTTAATATATAAAGTATTTATATGTATTTATATATACGTATGAATTTTCTTTGTTCATGTATTAATTTAAATTAGGAATGTTAATCTCTTAATATATAGATTGGTGTTACCTTAAATCAAAATAAATTGTATTTTTTGCCAAATTCTCTTAAATATAAATAGATGTGTTTTATAAACCAAGCTATTATTTTATTGCTTGACTTAGACATTTTCAACGTTTTTGATTTAATTAAATTAAATATTATAGAGAAATAAAATAATTCACAATAAGATCATGATTTAAAAAAGTCTAAATTAAAATTACACAAACATTTTTATATGAATTGTTAAATGAAATGAAAAACTAAATATTAAATACAAAAAATTAATTTTTTTTATTTAATGTATTTCATTTCATTTGATTCACAATTCTTTTTATAAACGTTTGTGTCATTTTAACATATTGTATATGTATATTTAAGAGCATATTTTTTGAGAATGTAAATGTTCTTTAAACTTAAATTTGTAACGCTAATTAGATGTATAATACATTGTTATCCGATCTCAATAAATTTTTAATATTCTTTTCATACTTAATAGTGATTAAAATTTAAAATAAACATTGACAACACTAAGAATGTTTATATATAAAAAAATATCAGCATTCTTAGCTACGCATTTTCTATATAATAGATCTTTTTATAGGTCATGTTAAAGTTTTTGATTCATGCTAATACACAATAATACACAATCAAAAATAATAAAAGGAAATCACAGGTGGAATAAGGAAAAAGATTTCAAATATAAATTTATACTATATACGAACATAAAAAAAATATACATCTCGTTCGCATCATAAAGAAATATATAAATGAAAATAGCAGGAAGGAACGATATTACAAGATCGTCATGCCTGCAAGTACAGGATTTTGCGAGTCTCGTGCAATGACTCTTTGTCGGCACATTTAATCAATGCATTTCTTATGTACAATTCAATTAGAGCTTTACAATTTTCACAATAACAGACAGAGTAATCGTGAAGCATATAATCGCAATGCAAACACGGTTTAAACATCGCTCAGAGCTGCTCTATTTCTTATATTTATTTGTTTTTTTCTGCATTATCATTCGCAAAACATAATAATCTCCAACATATTTGTGAATATTATCTGTACAAGATTACTACTGAAATATACATCTCACACAAGAATCATTAAAGATGATTAGAAAAATTATACTAATGATTACTTTTTTACTTTTTTTTTTTTTGTTGTTCATTTACCTTTTATTGAGTTCAATCACGCTTCTCTATGAGCTGTAGAATGTAACCAGCCATGGATTCTTACGTCAACGTATGAGGTTTAGAAAACCAAAGAAAGGAGCAAGGAAATAAGCGGAGTAGGAATGGAAGGAAATCAGGATTGGATCTCGTTGATCTCGCACCTACTAATTACAAGAGAAATTTTGAGCTCCGTTAAATATAAGGAAAAATCTATGATAAACAACTAATATCATACAACTACTGACATCGTGCCCAAATCTACTCTCGCTCAACAATAATAATCTCAAAAAAAGAAACGAAAATTGATACGAAAAAATCGTACGTACAAAGAAGGGAAGCTAAAAGGTAGATGAAAATGTGCCACGAGTATGCAAATTAGTATGACTGATTCATAATTACTTGATACTGAAACTCATTGAAAATACTCATATCATTAAAATTAATTATAAAAATTTGTAAATAAAGTATATATTGTATTAGTAATCTGAATCTTTGTGTGCAATGTAATTCTTGAATGAAAAAAATCAATGAATCTTTTTTTGCAAATACTCGTGACATATATC
>NW_006263517.1:211128-225150 GCF_000469605.1 Apis dorsata | reverse complement strand
ATTTTTTTTTTTTTTTTTTTACTAAAAATACATATTAAAAAAAAAAAGGAAAAAAAAAGAAAGAAAAAAATTGTGATATCTATATTTGTTACCTTTATTCATGGACCAATAAAGTCCACCATAGCCATTATATATGTCATTTAGCTTTCTTTTCCTTTCTTTTTTTTCTTCTTTTTTTCTTTTTTTCTCATCTACACAATTCACCTTTATCATATTTATAGCAATCCTATGCTTTGTTCGTAGGATTATATGTGGTAACAATGTTTTGCCTACACAAGGGTTCAATTCTCATGACCATGTTATGAGTGTAAGCTTGGGTACAACAAATATTTCTTAACAAATAATCATCAGTATTTTTTGAACGTCGAGAGACGACATTCTTTATTGATCACGATATGTCTTCCCACGGCGTTTTAGTATATCTTAAATTAGTTTATGCCTGCTAGATCATTTAAAATTGATCCACCAGCAGGTCACAGATCTCTACTGACATCGATTCCTTACTCGAACGTACCGTTAAACGAAACATCTACAAGATATAATTTAGCAAACAGTTTACTAAATTCGTAATTTAAGAAATTAATAATATTAATAATTTAAAAAATATTTAAGAAGCTATATAAAGTATTGAAAAATTACCTGCGCTTGTTTATTAGGTTCTAAACGTAACAAACATCCAACTTGTTGTGCTCTCATATGTACTATTCCTGCACAAACGAAATTATCGGGATTTGGATCAATACCATCAAGTAATTGCATTCCAAATCCTTGCAATTTCGTGCGAACTTGTGTAAGATCCATTGGTTGTTGTGCTTTGAAAATCTTCTGAGAACGTTGTTGATTTGCTCTAAAAATATATAATAAGTATAATGAGTATACATATATATATATATTTAATTATTATTAATCAACATATTATATATTATTATTAATCAACTATTAGATTAAATTTTATAAAAATAGAAATAAATATATATTACAAAATTATACATTACAAAATATATATTATAAAATAAATATATATTATAAAATTAATTATACTGCATCGATATATAATGCAGATATTTTAGTTAATAAATTAGAAATTTTAATAAATGAAAAAAAAAAATAAAAATAGGAAATATTTTACATACCCTCCAAGATTTTTCCATCTTGCAAAGAATGATTCTCCATTCATTTCTGTGGGTTCGAAGAATTTGTTGATAGTTAATGGTAATTTCATTGTTATCTTTTGTGGCACATTGTTATAAATAAAAGAGATAATCATGCTCGGTGCATCTACATAAAAAAAAAATTTATATAAATATCTAGTTCTTCTTATATTTATAATACAAAATTAATAATACATCAATATATATATATATTACTATATATATTAATATTGTTTGATCTTTTTTATATTATTATATAATTTATCGTACCGCTATAATCATCAATACATTCTGCGTTAATCATTTGTTGTATTTGAGCTCCAGCTTCTAACACTGGATCGACTGGCTTTACTTGTACTGCTAATTTTTGTTGATTTTCTTCAGACCAAGATAATTGAGGTTGAAAACTATGAAGAGCATATTGAGTTTTGTTTCCATAAAAAAGACCGACTCGTCCTAAATTTTGTCTGAATTCCGATTTTACTCCAATTTGAATTAATTCACTTTCAAACAATACACCATTATTTTTACACACAAATCTACAAAACACAGAATATAAAAATTAAAATAATTTTCTGTTTAAATTTTTTTCCATAAATATCTTTTATACCAACATACTTCTTAGGATTATATGTATTTTGGGCACCATTAGTTGCGACTTTATTTGGCATATTATAAATATCTCCTAGTACGTCAAGTAAAACTCCAGTATTGCTACTTGGTTGAGAAGATGGTGGTGTAGAAAGACTTAATAAATCTGCTGATGTATTATTAACAGCTCCTGTTACACTACTAGGAGCTTCTGCATGATGATTAGTATTTGGAGCTGGACTTTTACTTTCTCTAATTTCATTCTCTGGTACTCGACCTGGTTTCTTCCTTTTCAAAACCGCAAGAATAGAAGATTCTCTTTCTGGAAATGCTGGCATTTCCTCTAAAACTGTAGCCTATAAAAAGAATAATAAATAGTTATAGATATGTATAGAATTATATAAACTTTGTTTCTTTTTTCTTTTAAGAATTATAATATATTTTTTAAAAAACTAATTAAAATTAATTTATTTACCAAAACATCACTAGAAGCGATAATGCTCAATTGAAGATATTCCGAAGCTCTTTGTTGTAACTCTGCATCTGCACTGCGTAAATTACTATGTTGTCTAAAGACATCTTGAATTTGACTTCTCATTTCAGGAAACAGATTAACAAATTTAATATATGTCGAAAGTAACAATGCACGAGTCATTGGAGAACATAAATGATACTGAAAAATAAAAAAAAAATCATATAAATATTTAATGTACAAATTTTTAATTACATAAAGATATACAAAACTTACTACTTACTTTGGAATGTAACAATTGAAACTGAACAGCTGGAGAAGATCGTTGATCACCAGCAATAAGATTTCCAAATTCTCCAAGTATATAACCACCAACTTTAACCATATTTTCATGGCAAGCTGGTGCTTGTAAAGCCTAATAAATATTAATATTTAATATAAAAACTTGATTATACAATAAATTTTATATAATAAAAAAAATATACTTTTTTTTTAATTTATATTAAAAATATTATGATAATAATATATATACTAATATAATTATAAATTTATATTATTTACCTCGAAAACAGTCTTTGCTGCATATCCTTGTACATCTTCTCTATTAATAACGATTTGAATAACTCTGTACCATACTTCTTCCGAAACATAGTCACCAGCTATCCTAATGAGATTTAAAATGACATCAACGTACCAAGTATAATCAGTAGCATACTTTTCGGCTAAAATCGCTACTTTAAGAACCATTTCTTCTCTAATGGAATAATCAGCAGTTTCAAGATAATTCAACATTTCTTGAACTATTTCTTCAGCATTGCTTTTATCACACATAGCATATAAAAGATCGACAGCCTGTTGTCTAACAGATACATCTTTTTCCATTTTCATAGAAAGAATAACAACTTCTTGATGTTTCTTTACAGCTTCATGTGACAATTCTGATGTAGCTAAATGGCACATGGATTCAAGTGCTAAATAGCGAAGATTAGTTTCACGATTAGATAGAAACTGACCAAGTTGATTACATGCTCTGACTGATAAAGGCAGTTCACTGTCATTATGAATAATTAAACTAATGGCTTCAAATAACACAGCATTTTTTGCATTTGAATGTTGCACCTTTTTTGATTTTGGTGGTTCTTGAGCTTTATTTAATATAGTTTCTAGACATTCATTTAATCTACCTCTTACTCCTGGGTCTTCAGCTATTAGAACATTTAAAAGTATAAAAATAAAATATTATTATCTTAATATTTTTTCTTTATATTATGAAATTTAAAAATTATTTAATTTACCAGGTGGTGTATAATTCTGTAATAATCGTAAAAGTTTAACAGATAACCATGGTGCTGGCACAAAATAATATGTATAATCCTGTAGATCTGTATAACTTGATGTCACAATCTATTGAGATAGAATAAAGATTAAAAAATTATTTTTTGATTATGAATCAAACTAACAAATTATGTCATACCCTGCTCAATCTTGAAACTGCTAAACTAACACATCCTTTGTATTCGTCTGGATTTCTTTTTACTAAAGCATCTATTAAAGATGCAGCTGCTGTAACAACACCAAGATGCTGATCATTTAAAAGATGAACTATGCGTGATGTCCATTCTCCACCAGGAACAACATCTGGTGCAGTACGTAATAATCGTAATAAACACAATGCTGCACTTTGTTTTACAACATCCATAGTATCTCTAGGGAATTGAAAAATAATTTATAATTATTTTAAAATTTATAAATAAATAGTAAAAAAACAAAAGACATTTATACATACCCAGAAACAAGTAATTTTGGTATTTCATTGCCAAAAGCTTCTGCCATTTCTTTACTGCCAATATTTGCAATACATTGTAATGCAAGATTTACATGAATTGGATTTCTTGATGCAAGATCATTTTTTATACTTTGAATAATTAATTTAATAAGATCACTGTTTGTATTTACTAAAACTGATATGAAAAGATAGCCCTAAAATATATAATGCATATATATTTATATTTATATATTCATTATATATTATATTTATAAAATTCAAAATATTTTAATAATAATGTATATGTATAATGTATCATATTTATTATATCATATATATAAAATCATATTTATATATTTATTAATTTTTTAAAAAATTGTAACACTCACAATTTGTTTTTCTGAATATTTATTGGATGAAAGTAGATTAACAGCCTCCATGTGTCCAAAATCAATATCATGACCAAGTAAAAAAATAAAAAGAAGCTTACAAACATATTTCTTTTTTTGATAACCATCAAGTGTCTTGTCTCCTTTAAATTTACTACGAATATTTGCCAACTCTTTGTTTATTCTCTTAATTTCTGCTTCTTTGCTTTTACCTAAAAAAATAAGAAATTAATAGATAAAATTTATAACTTTATAATATATCATTTTAATATTGGTAATATATATATATATATTGAATATAAATAAATATTATATATTATAATAAATATTGTGTAATTTTTATAAAAAATTATAATGGCTGCATGCCATTTGGATTGGCATCAAAGTATAGATGTATTGATTTGCTTTATAAAAGTCAATTTCTTATTCTAGTTGTTATATAATTATTTATTACATTAAATAATAAAAATATTATATATTTAAGATCCTTTTTTTATATATTATTTTATTTATTTATATATTCATATATAACTATTTCTTAAAATAACTGGTTTTGACATTCATTCATTATATTATGCCAAGTATTACATATTAGTGTTTGAAATACAAGCTATATCAGAAAGATAGGCTTGTATCAGTATTCCGCCCCCTGTCTCCTACTCTTCAATACTTTAAATATATGTATGTGTCATATTAATTTCAATGGCATCATATCTCTTAATGAAACATAGATTAAAATTTTAATGATTCAAAAATCAATTTGTATTTTTTATCAAATAATATAACGCATATATATAATATTATTATATATAAAATGCAATTAATTTTTAAAAATATATTTTTAAAAAAAGTATATCTTTTAGCTCACAATTTCTAATATCAGAAATAAATACAGCCAGACCACGCATGCCATCTCCTCTCACAGCCGGCATCTTGTTTTGGTCTATTTCAAACCACCTGTGAAATAAAATCAATTTAAAAAAATTTGCTTTCATATATGAGATATTTTAATAAATTAAATAAAATTTTCATTGAAGTATAATATTAATTTCTATCTATAAGAATTATAATTTTTATCATAATTATAAATTTTAACTTATATAAATGTTTATAAAAAAATAAAATATACAATATTGTTTTTGTAAATAAATATTCACAATTTTGAAACAATATTTAATAAAATTGAATTTAGATGTATAATAATATTAAAATATATATATATATATATATATAAAAGTCAATAAGATTTTATATCACTGGGTTAATATCAAGCATTATAATATTATAATTTATGAAAATTTATATAAAATTATAAATATATGATATTATTTAATAACATAAAATAGATACATAGAGAAAGATTCAAGAAAATAATCTAAATGATATTCGTTGATTAAGAATATTCCAATAAGCTCTTTGGTCCCATAAGCAAATTTAAAAGAATATCCTCTATATTATACTTGTGTTCAATATTAGTCAATGAAACTAATATATTATATGAATATTAGAAACGAGAAGAATAAATCGTATAAAGTAAAGGTCTATTTTGATGTTCGAAAGAAAAATCGAGTGATTAAGCCGGTACCGCGTCCTAGATTACGACGACAAACAGTTTTTGACAGCAGTGGGGTGCAAATGCTGATAGTGATTCTCATTACGCGGAATTATTTTTGAGAATATGCCCAAAAATAATAGCACTTTTCATTAAGAAATCATGCGAAAATTATCACATATCGATCGAGCAAATAAACAGAAAATTTCGAAAGAATAGATAAGTCGAATAATGGCTTTTTGTCTTTCATGACCTGTCGTACGGGTGGCGAGTACAATCACTGTAACTATGTTTTTTGAGGAAAAATGTTATCTGCTACACATCTTGATTATCGGGTCAGTTTTAAGTACATACCGATCTGGGTTAAGATAACGTTCACGCACTGCTCGGTCACGTAGTACTCCGTATGCGTGAAACTATTCGCGAGTCGGTGCCAGAGATTTCGTGGCTGTCGCCATTTGCAACCGTTGACTAGCTGACGGCTGCCCGTCAAATGCCACTACGCTTGCGCGATAAGTGTTGCGCGGGCAAATTTGTATTTTAAATTCCATACAACTTCATCGATCGTTTATTTTTATGATTATACTTACATTTTCAATCTATGTTTAAAAAAAATTGTAATTATTATTATTGTTATTGATTCTAATGTAATGTATCACATGAATATTTTATTATTATAATATTTTATATTATTTTTTAATAATAGAATATAACATTTTAATCTTTTTATAGTGATAATTTAATATTTTTTAATAAATCATTTTTTAATAAAAAAAAAATTATAGAATTTTATATATAGGATTATAAAATTTTTGCATTGATATTCTAAGTAATAAGGTTACTTAAAATATAAAGAATATTGCAAAATTAAAAAAATATTTTATAATTTATATATAAATCATTAAACATGACGATAAAAAAATGTTTTTAGGAATTTTTAAAAAACTAATATCCTAACATTTCATTTTTAATTCAATGAAAATAATAAATTAACTTGCATAAATATTAATACTATTATATATAAATTGTTTACAACATATTATTTATAAAAAGATTTCAATAAAATTTATTTGTCATTATATATACATGTTTATTAAATAATCAAATTTATTGACAATAATTTTAAAATATTTTTAAAAACAACGTTATATCTTTTTAGAATATTATTTTGATACTTGCTGCTGTATTTTTTCCAATAACATTTCTAATCTATCTTTCATTACAGGTTGTCCTTTTTTTGTTTTCTTTGAAAGTTTTTTATATGTTTGCATCCTTCTTTCTTTATAATTTTTAAGCGCTTCTTCTCTTTCTGTTTTTATTCGTAAAGCTTCTTCTTTTTGTTTCTTTTTTTCATCTTGTTTACGTAGAAATTCCTGTTTAGCCTTGTGAAAAGCACTTAAATTTTTTGGTTGTGTCCTTTTAAAAGATAAAGTTCTTTTTAATGATTAATATGAATTTTTTAATTTATTTTTCATATAAAATTTAATAAATACATACTCATGTTCATTTTGATCATCGACTTTGGAAGCAAATGACTTTTTTACATTTTGTTGTTGGTCTTTATCAATCTGTTTGTAAAAACCTCGTAAAACAGCTTTCTTCCTGCGTTCCTCCCATTGATTAACTGTAAGTAATACAATTAAAAAAATTAAATAATATTCACAAATATATTGAACCTAACCTATACATATATTACTATGTTATTCGCACAGTTTGAAACATACTTTTATATTTGTTACTATATTTTTTCAATCTATATTGTTTTTTGTTAAATGGTTTTTTTTCATTGTCTATAGTATCTGACTGTTTTCTATCAGAAATATCTTTTATATACTTTTTCATGATGACAAACTTTCTAAAATATCTTAGTACCGATATTGAACGTAAGAGGGACTTAAAATCAATATGTATAGAACATTAATTGAAGATATTTAAAATGAAATTCATTTTTTCATATTATTATATTGATTATTATTGTTCTATTTATTATATATTTATATCAAAAATTAAAAATAAATTTAGAAATAAAAAATAAATTAGAATTGAAATAATTTTTCATTGATAGTTAAAGTGAAAACATAATTAAACAATGGTAATATATATTTTTTTAATATTATTCTTCATAATTTTATTTATTGTTATCGTTATTTAATCAATGAAATATAATCAATATATATAATTTATTTTTGTATCAATATTGAAAACTTTAATAAAGCGAATAATCACAGATGTCATATCACATGTATAAATGTATAAGGAAAAATAAATTATAAAAGAATTATACTTGCACAATCATGATTATATATGCACTACAGATGTTTGTCATCATATTACGTATTATTAGTTTATTCGTGGCAGTGACATTGGCCATCACTGCATTTAGGTACTGACTTTTTTTTTAAGCACGTGTATCATAACGAAGAATGATTCATGTTTTCTAATTTTGATAATTAAAAAAATATATATTTGATATTCGCAAAAGTTCTTTTTCATTATGTTTTTCTCTAAAATATAAAAATTTATCTTCAAAAATTATAAACATTTATAAAAAATTTATATTTCAATGATTATAAATAAAAAAATTCTTGTAATTAGAATTTTTTTAAAAAATAAATTATCTTTATAATATATTTTATTAATATTTAAATATCTATTGAAATCATTATATTTTTAAATCATATACAAAACATAAAACATGATTTAATAAACAAAAATAATTTGTATTGAAAATTTATTCGGGATGTTTCGTTTATATAGCAAATATAAACGTATACAAATGTTATAAGTAATTGCAGTCAGATCGTATTGCAGACTCACATAGCGCGAATGTTACAACAAACCGATTGAGATCATATTTCATGAATTTGCAAAGAAATTGTTGAAAACTGATGTTACAATACTTCTAGAAATGGTTAGAGAAAGAATATAATCGGGAAAAAAATGTAAGCTTTAAGATCCTAAATATTGAAATTAGATTTTATTATACGTGTAAATTATTGCGAGATTTCATTCACTGAATTAGAAGATTGTGAATATGAAGATTGAAGTTAAAATAATCTGAATGAAAGCTTAACAGTTTTGTTGAATTATTTTTGTCCGACTGTTAAAGTAAAAGATGGATACTATGATATCAGACAGTGACATCATGGCGCGTTAACCTTAAGCCCCATTTGTCCACATGTCAGTACTTACTTAGTAGTGATGCGAAATCGTCGTACGACCACATCAACCTCCTCATTCAATCTAACAATAAGTAAGCCAAGTACAAATGACTATTAAGTGCGCATTGTCTGCTCGCTACTGAAAAATTGAATGAAATTACTTTTACAATTCCGTCAGTGTCATTAACATCTAAATATTCTTTCTTCGGCAACAAATTGTTTGCGATAAATCTACGTTTGTATTATTTTTTTATATAATTTAAAATTACTACAATTTAAAAAAAAAATCATCAGTTAATACCTTCTTCTTTCTTTTTAAATTTTCAATATTTGAATATTTATCATTTTTTTTTTTTTGTAATTGGAAAAATTTAACATAAAGGAAGAGAAATAATATCAATTCGCACGATACCCTCGACATTGAATTGTCGACAAAGAATGACGGTCGAAAGGGTCGAACGGGTAAAGAATTCAGATACGATCGAATTTGGCCTCGGATACTATAGCTCTCTCTCGGACTTCGTCAACTATTAATAGTCAGTGGCGTGTGGTGAAGAGAAGTGTACTATCTTTTCTACAATCTCCGTTGTTTTCTTCTGTATATCGCGCTAGATACATATAATTGGCTGGCAAACGGTTTCGGTTCTGTCTCTTGTCTGGCATAACAATGTAATTATTCAATAAATTACTTTAATAAATTAGATTTCTTAGACACGTGGAAGTAAAATCATTTTTTGATGCGAAATTATGAGATACATTTATTTCTTCTTTGATATATTTCCCCTTAGATAAATATTACGTTATATACTCAATTTTTCATGCATTTATAAATAAATTATAAAAAATAAATTTATTTTTACAATGAATGAGAAAGTGTTTTTAAATCGCCATTTTCCAGAAAAAATTTTTCTCAATAATATAGAGCAACACGTGTATACGTTACATAGCGAACGAACGTAAGATCAATCCATATTAGAGACCATTGTGACGCGTTTTATCGATCAGTGAAACACCCACAAAGGTGACGTCATATTAACCACGTTCTCCCACGCAAAGAGAAACTTAAGCATTTCGTGGACGTTTGAAAGAACAAGGAAGAAACGAATTTCGTTTTCTTGAAGTTCGAGACATCGTCTGGAGGCTTGGATAGTTTGACATTGACACACTTCGTCATCAACACCAGTCTTCTCCGTTCTCTTCTACAATATATTTACTTTTACCGCGATAAATTTTAATATCACTAGTCGTGGGGATTTTTGTTTTGGATTTTATGAAAACAAAGATTATTTTGTCAAATTTTATTCACCTGTTATTAAAAAATTTCTTTAAATAACGAAGAATATTATATTTATTATACTTTATTCAACATTTGAACATACCTCTAATATGTAAATGAAGACTGAAAAGGGAATAGAAACGAAGGCTGCAATCCCATCTTATTTATTTTCATTGCCTATTGGTAATCACGCCTACGATTTCGTGACTCAATAAAACTGACTAGATTTTATCATATTAGGAAATTTTTATCAAGAGAATGAACTCATCATTCTTTTTTTTTCAAATTATATTATTCGTCGATCCACATTTGTGAATCTGATCATCTTCCGCGAATTTTCTAAATAGATTTATACAATACAATACGATATCATCGAATATTATTATTACCTTCGTCGAGAAAAGGGTGTGATTCAATCTTCCCCCGATTGGTTTCTGTCTAACTATATCGTAGTTATCCTTACATCGTCACGTTGACGGATTGCGAGAAAACATTCCACACTGTTTGATTCATCGGAACTCGTCGACGAGTACGAAACCGGCAAAACTATTTATGAACAATAAGGAGGCGTTGTGATGCGTCTCTCCATTCAGTTCGGCGCGTGTGACGCGGTGCAACGTGCGAAAATAGCAGTCGGCATCATTTGCACCAGTGATTTAATGCCACGAAAAAAATCTCACGTAGTTCCACGAGACGTAAACAGAAAGTTATGCATGTAGTAACCGCGGCCTTCGGATCTCTCCTGTTGCCCAAATTAAAGCACCTGAATGTTCACGCGTGATTAACAAGAATGTAGAGCGACGCGTATGAGGAGAAAATGGAATGTAAATGATCGTCACGCGTGATACGATTGCGATGAGGGGTTGGATTGGTGTATGGAAAAAAAAAAAAAATGTTGTTGGAAGAAATATCATTCGAGGAGAATTTGTACTGGATAATTTGAATTGTTCTGCGAAGTGAACCGCACAAAATGCGCAAGCGAGTTTGTTGAAGATAAAAAATAATAAAAAATAATGTTGAAATGGTTTTTTCCTCTATAAAAAAAAAAAAGAAGAAAAAAAAATGATGTGTAAAATATAAGAAACGCATTTTGTTTTTTTTAATAGTTCTCGAGAAAATGGCATAATAATATTTTATGTTGTTCATTTTCTACTCACTCGTGTCGAAGAATAATAATTGATAATTAATTCATAACGATATTTCTTCAATTTGTATTTAATTTAATTTAAAATAGTTTTTTTAAATTGTAGTGTAGCTTCTTGTTTGAGAAATATTTTTCTCGACTTTAATTTAATGTAATTAACATTTAATTTAACAAATATTATTGAATGAGAGGGAAATAAAATATATTCATCGATAAAATGTCGTTAAATATAGCAACTATTAAAGATTAAAGTAAATTTACCAGAAGACAAATCTGCATAATCGGGTCGACATGATAATTGACATCTTGATATTTTCACGAGCAGTGTTGATTTAAAAATATCCTTGATTCACCATGTAATCTAATCATTCAATTAATATCGTGCAAAAAGTTTAATTATCCGTGAATATTTTTCATTAATAGCTAATAACATTTTATGATCATGATGTAAAAATTCGAATTTTTTATTATTAAAAATTTTTTTATTAAAAAATTAATCTTTCTAGAAAAAATTGCATATATAATAAATTTTTTTGTACAAGTATTTTTATGTAATGATGAGGAAATGAAATTTTTCGAAATTTGATACCGAAATCAAATCTTCTATCCACACATGTATGCACATCTTTGACTTAAAGACAATCAATAAGGAAATGATCATATGATCATGTATTAGTCATCATCTTTCATATAAAACACAATATAACAGATAATTCGAGTACGGAATCATAATCTAATCGCCCACTGATACTTTTTATTGTTAGATCATATTTATTAAGAAACAATGTGTGCTATGTGTATAATAAAATATAAAACCTAAAATACTTTGTATTATTTTATAAAATAGAACATTGATGATAATATAAAATTTATATCTTTTCTTTTATTATTTTTCTACCAATAATTTTGATAAAAATAGAAAATAATATAGTTTATAAATAAATAATAATAAATCTAATTTATAATATTTGTATTATTTGCAAATATTGTATCAAACAAATTTTTTTCGAATGATTTAAACTTCGTGAAATTTCGTTCTCGGTTTAGACCGCGTGCACGAATCCGAGCGTTTCCGGAAAATACCGAGCAATAACGAACTCCTACGAACAGTTGAGGGACAGCGTCGCGACAATCGCGACTATTTAAGGAGGATTCGGTGAGCCGCGCTCATTCTTAGGCGAGACATCGTGTAGTACGGTTGTACGTGATCGAAAACGATATTTGTAATAATCAAAATCGTTCGCGACAGCAGTGCTTCTTATTGATATATAAGCTCGTACATCTTTCAGTGGCTTTTGGTGTAAGGAAACACAAGTGTGACCTATACAAAAATCATGGCTGACAGTGGTATCAAGCGTAATATTCCTATCAAGCTGGGTGACTTCAGCGTAATAGACACCGAATTTTCCAACATACGGGAACGCTTCGACGCCGAGATGAGAAAGATGGAGGACGAGATGTCACGATTCAGAAGCGAATTGATGAATCGCGAAAGCAACAACTTCTTTAAGAGTACTACCAGGTATGTTGCTACCGGCGTTGCTGCCGAGACGCACCTAACCTTTTAACACGCGCACGACCGATACAATTACTCTTTTGCTTCTGGATTTTGATGAATTTCTGAAGTCGAATTGTTTTCATTTCTTTCGTAATAATAAATATTATTTGAAATATAAAATAGAATATTTAAAATTTTCAAAAGAAATGTGAATAAAATGATATGAAACAAAATTATAAATTGTAAATATAAGATGACAAATATAAGATTGAAAATTAAACAGAAATTTCGAAATTTAAATGTGTCTTACATTTCCGTTTACATCTGGGATTATAGAATCTTTTGTTTACATAGTCACAACACTGTTATAAATATAAATTATAACACGAATATAAATGTTCTTTCCAGTATAATTTAGCATGTCAAGAAATTCGTCATAATTAACAGTTAAAGATGATTGATGGTTGTGAAATTAAATAAATATATATCAACGCTGCAAAAAAAATATTTTTATTTTTTTCTAATGATATTTATTCTCATTATTTATCTCTTGCGTTTTCATGATTAAATATTTATTCCTTAGATAAATAATAAATAAACTCGATCGATGCTGCACTTTTATATATAATAAGAATATATGTAATAAGTTTTCCGTGAATTATTATCGTTATAAATATGAGTTCAAGTTATCTGATCGATTGAGGCGCAAAATTGTTTTTCAAGTCAGCTGATAAAATCAATTTTATTACCGATCAGGAAATTATAATAAATCATGGTACAACAATATACAATTTCATAACATAGAGAAACATTCATTCGTAATATATAAATTTTGAATTTTGAATTTAAAGATGTTTATAAAAATTGAACAAATGCTGAAATTAATCGATCAGTCATTTCAAATCAATTAACAAATCATAAACATTCATTCCATACTCCAGGAGGCGCAACAACATCGGCCATTTAATTTTTTTTGTGAATCCATGTTTGTTCGGTTGCACAACGAGTGTTGATTTTTAGCAC
>NW_006263517.1:204457-210857 GCF_000469605.1 Apis dorsata | reverse complement strand
ATATATATATATATATATATACACGCTTTATACAGAGTGCTATATGTATAAGGTAATGTTGATCATTAATATTCCGATAGTTGAAAAAAAATTCTTGGAATCGATTGCAGAGTTCTATAATGATCGTTTTATAATGATGATGATATATAATATACAATAAAAAACTATTATAATATTATTATTATATATGTATATGAATATTTCTTGAAGTTCTTTTATATAAATTTTAAATTTTTGATTGGTTTTATATTATTATGAAAAAAAGATCTAACAAACTATATATAATAACTTTTCTCATGAAATGATGAGATAAAACATAGCTATAATTTGTATTTATTACAATGAAATAATAAAAAAAAAAATGCTTCTATCTTTGATCGTTGATAAATGTAAATTAAGGTCGCGACATTAACTTTTTTTTTGTGAATGCATACGTATACATATATGTATATTCGTTTCACGTATTTCAGTAACGCACCCGCTATTTATAGAGACTTCGTCAGTACGTTCGTTACGAACAACGGGCGAGGAGAGCCCTCTCGGCGTGCCTTTCTCGCCCAGGGGGTAAACGAAAAACAAACGATTCCGTCTGACGAAAATTTGCACCTGCTCCTTCTCTCTCGATGCACGTCTTCTCGAAGATCTGTAATGCCTGTGTCCTTGAACACAGAAATCTGAATATTTCTTTTCGTTTTTGATCTATGTAACATTTGAATTTCTAATTTCAAACGAAGTTGAACAAAGATTATTCTAATTAGAATGTTCGAAAAAAACAAATATCTTTGTTTCCAAATTGAATATTTATTTATTTAAATTTTTTAAAGATGATAAATGTCCATTATTATTATTATATTTGTCTATTTATTTATTCAATATATATATATTTAAATTACAAATTAAGATTTCGATTAATCATTCGTATAGCATTTTTATTTCTTGAATGTAATAATATTTTTAGTATTTGAATATTTTTTTGAAAAATTTGGAATATATTTGTTGATTCGAAAACTTCTTGAGGTGCAATTCACATAAAATGGGATGCGAATTCGATGGATGAAACGAGTGCGTGCCATATGCCACGGTTTTTGCATGCCAACACCGCAAAAGCTAACAGTCGTGTTATTTTAATAGGAGGCCTGTTCGATCTTGGATATCGTGGCTTGCTATGCGATGAAACTACTAATTATAGAATCCTTGTTCTAAATTTATTATTCGATTCTTCGAAAACTGGTATTTTTTATAATATGATTTTCCAGAATAATTCAATTTACTTTTTGAATCTAAAAAGTTTTTTCTTTTATGAAATATAAAATTAATATTAACAAAAAAAGGCTAAAATTTTTAATTTTCATCTTTATAGAAGATAACAAAATTTAATGATTCCAAAGATTTAAGATCTCACGTTTTAAAGCGAATTTCTACTTCGAAGAGAAGGTTTACGAATTATAGCGGTCGTACATGTTCACCCTCCAACATAAATTCTGGAGAACCCTCCTCGTTTGCCACCTTGGGGAATTTCTTTCTTCCCCTCTGTTCGAAAAATTTCATCGACAGAAAATAACCTCAACTAAAATTCTACAGATTCGAGTTCATGTTGGCAAATGTGTATTTAGGTCGTGCAAAATTTATTGTGAATTTTATAATTTTCTTAGATTTTATCGATGATCTCATGTGATTGAATGAAAAATTTGCTTATTTATCGACGTATTTTCATTCATTTGTTCTGTATCTTTTTTTAGAAGAATTCCAAATAAATAAAGGGACGAACCGTGTTTAAACAAAGAGACAAAGAATTTTATGTGCTCGTAAAATGGATCGATTAAATAATCTTCTGTTTTCCGTTAAAATGAAATTCGAATAGTCCAATTTAAAAAGTGACTTCAATTGCGTGTAAGATTAGATTAAATCAAAAGATAAATACTTATTTAGCATTATAGACTACGTACTATATATATTCTTCAGTTTGTTGATATCAGATCCTTTTGTGAAATTGAATAAATTAGTTGCGTATTTTATACTATTATTTATTTGAATTACAATTTTAATAATTTATAATTATTCATTATTTTATAATTTATATAGATAATAATAATTAAATTATATTCTAACAAATAAACAAAATTTATTTCTTTATTACATAAAATTTTAATAATTCGGAAATATTAAAATCTTAATTAAAAGTTAAAAGATTAATAACAATTTTATCGAAACACAAAATTGGTTAGACATTGAACGATATATGACAATTTTTCATCTATCAATCATTATGTAAATGAATGACATATGTCGGTCATTAGTCGAACGATACATTGCATAATGGGTGACCATTTAACACAACTTGTTGCAGTGACAAAGAACACGCTCCTTCCTGTAATCTCGTTAAATACTTCATGATACTGCATCATCGCGTCATCCAACAAAAAGCATTCTTTTCAATACTATATACTTTACATTTTAGTAATAGAGAAGTTTTCAAATCGTTACTCATTAAAAACAATTGATACTGTATTACGACGTGTTACAATATTTGTAATTTAATCACGTTAGATATTAAAAAACACTTCAAACGATTCGTGATATAAATGACATAACCTAGAACGAACATAAATTGCGAGTGTCGATTACACATGCATATCATAATACTTTACAATAGCATTGACTCTATAATAACATTTTTCACATTTTTAAATCAAATCTACAGAGAATTTAAATTTATTCGAAGAATATATCAATATCTAATAATCCTGACTTAAGTATACTTACTATAATTATATTCTCTTAATGGAATTTAAAAAATCGTTAAAGTAAATCCTCTTTACTTAAAAGCAATGATTGGTTAGGTTAGAGAGGACATGTTTATTACGTCAATGTTTATCCTTGACAATGACACGTCGTAGTGGCGGTGTGTCCCCACTCGGAATCGTGAACTAAATTGCAATTGCAACGTGTGGAAAAGGTGAGGAGCTTGCGTTGATCCCGTAATATTTTGCGCAGTAATTTTCTAACCTCGTTGCAGCCGACATATCGAATCGTTCCTCTCCAATTTTCGATCGTTTCGTTTGGTAAATTACGAATTGTGACTGATGGACATAATCGACCGGAATATATATCCACCGGATCACAAAACAGTGATCAAACTTCGGTAGGTGGCCATGCATAAAGGCAGATTTGCATTTTTGCGTTTTTCGTTTGGCTTCTCTCCAGGCATAGCGTAAACTTTTGTATACACCAGTGATTCCCAACCTGTGGACCGCATATTTCCGACTTTTCTGTTATCATTTTTATGAAATGACTTTATGTTAATGAAATGATTTTTAGCGTTAGTTGATTTTTTTTTAATGATTCTTACCTTACATCGAAGGAGATCGCAAGTTATTTGAACATCAAAAAAGGTTGAAAAACACTGGCATGTACTATGGCAATTGTATAGATAGTCGTAGTGGTTTTGTTTCGAATCGATTCGTTTCGAAAGGAATATGCATGAATCGTTTGCTTCCAAAAATTCAATACATAATTCTAAAACATATACTACCGATTAAATTTGGAATCAATTTTTCAAATTCTTGTTACATTTTTATTATATATTCATTAATTCTATTCTCGTGCAAATAGATTTAAAATTTTTATTAAAATAAATTTATTAAAATAAATTAGATACAATTGCTTTTGATATTTCATGATTCCCAACTTTGTAAAGAAAGATTTTGTGTTATACAATCTTACATGTATAATGTAATATAATGAGAGAAGAGATAATAGCTTCCGTGCAACTTTCTTGAGTTTTCATGAAATATGAAATATGCTATTAACATCGCGTTTACAAGCGAAGCGTGGAAGTATCAGAAATCTATCGGAAGCTTTTAAAATAATGCGGAGAAGGTTAGCCGTCAAGGTCTATGCTGGTTAAATGTTATAAATCATTCAAACGGTGTCGAGAGCATGTGGAAACCAAGTGCAAGCCGTGTGTTCCTAAAATAGTGTCTACAATTTAAACGATTGAACGATTAGAAAAATATTTAATTTTTGGAATATCAAATCTAAATTTCATATATAAAAAAATCATTTACATCATTTTATAGCGAATAAAAATTATATAATTTAAATAACATAACGAATACATACTTTGAAAATCATTCCACTATGAGAATTTTTTCTCACTTCATTTCGATTCTTTTAGGTTAGGTTATCTGTTGCTCATTAAACAAAGGAGAATATAAATATGTGAAAAATTGAATTATATAAAGATTAAATAAAAGATATATTGATATTCGTTGGATAATTTTAATTAAGAATTTACTTGAAACTTCAAAATTTCTTTAAAAAATTTCTGAATCTTTTTTAGAAAGGTATCAGTGTTTCGAGATTTTCTAAACCTAGTTCTAGAGTATCGCAAATCTAAAAATCAGATTTCGATCCATTTCTTTTGATCAAAAGTAAACGATTGAGAGAAGCAAGCAGGTGTACGGAATCGATGATGGATCATCGCTTTGCATTGATACGTGGGAGGCGAATATGGACCATTATGAGATTCAACGAGTCACGTGGCCGTGGTGACGTAACCGGCGCTCAGGGACGGCTTAGCCACAAATAGACAAGTATCGTTCGAAATAAATGCTCCCGCGCGCTTCTTTCGAAAATGTTTTACACTTTGCGTGGAGGATGAATCAGTCGAGAATACTGTTACTCGTTCCAAAATTTGTTTTCCTCTTCTTATTTTTTTTAAAATGCTTCATTTGCTTTGTGATTCGATCAATTGAATCGTCTTCTATACGATTTTAATCTCTATATGAAAATGATCTATTATGAATAAAAAACAAAAGAAGAAAAATTTAGAAAAAATTGTACGTTCTTCTTTTACAATAATATCAGTATCGATAAATATTTTTTCTTTTTATTTATATTAAAAATCAAAAAAGAAAAAGAAATAAATGTTAAAATAGAAAAGAAAAAAAGATCAAAGCGCAGCAGTTTAATACAACGTAGAAAATGGTAAACAGAACATGGAAATATTTAATACAACGTAGAAAATGATAAACATAGAAATATTATTGATCGAGAAGAATAAATTTGCACGGTCACGCATCTTCGAATAATTGCTGAATGCACATCTACTATTATTTATGCAGTAATTTGAAAGAAAATAGGTCACAGAAAGAATAAAATTAATCCTCGTAAACGATTCTTAAAGACTTGGCGAAAACTTTGATTCCAATTAACGCCGCATCAAACGATTTCTCAAACGCTTAAACAAACTTCAAAGATCCTCTTTGATGGTAATTACTGTTAGAATCTCTGGCGAATTCGAGTGGTCGGTTATTTATAGTGGTGATACCTGAATCAAATTAATTCAGCGTAACGTTTCACAGAAATCTACGATCCATCGAATAGATAGCAAGACGTTTCACGTATGTAAGCATCGGCACAGAATTAATCTTTAAATTGCGTGTAACACGTTACTCCCTGTGTTGTACTTACGGTGAATCGATGCTCGAAACTTTGTGGACCATCTTCGACTTCGACTATATGTATAGCAGCTATACAAAAATTTGTGTTTTATTTACACGTATTTTTTTTTTTTATTTCATTTTCAATCACAATCAAATTTTCATATGATTATCAAATATTATATGAAATACAACGTAAATATTGATTAATTGGTATGCAACAATGTAAAAAACTTTTATAGCTACTATGTATATATTTGTTTATAGTTAAGATCGTGAGTTGCAAACTTGCAAACGATTAACCTACTGTTTCACAGCCCATATGCTAAGAAGCACGTGCATATACACGTACGCGTGTATACACACGTATACGAGTTTCTTTTGAAGAGATTGCCGCGATACTTGGTTATAGTTTTGTTTGTGACGTGTAGCTCGTTAAGAAGAAGAGAACGAGGACGTTGTTTCGTGACTCTACAGAGGCATGAAGTAATATTTCCTTCGTAATTCTACTTGGAATTTTTCGCTTCGATCGAGTGAAAGAGATAACGGAATACTTTATTAAACGGTTAATAAAAATTCATCAAATGAGGATACTTGGAGTTTAAAAATTTGCTTGTTAGAACACGATATTCCATTCCGTTCATTTAAGATTTTTCGACTGTCCACGGACTATTCATTCACCAACAACAACAAATTTGCATACATCGATCGATTTCAAGGAGAGGTATCGATCGATCGATCGATCGATTTATTGGCAATGTCGACCGCTGGTCACTGATTTTTTTTTCAAGCACCTTTCTAGGCCAAGTACAAATACATTTACATTCCATACCGCGAAATTTATAAGCCATTCATTGAATCCTTGCCAGGGATAAATTAGACGTCCTCAGTCCTATCTTTATTCTTTATACCGTGAAATTAGTGATCGTTATTGTACTTGATGATCGACAATACGT
>NW_006263517.1:202077-204272 GCF_000469605.1 Apis dorsata | reverse complement strand
TTTTTTTTTTTTTTTAAGCAGCAAAAATGAATCGTGAATTCGAAAAATTCGTAAATTTTTTTCGTCCAAAGTCGATGACGTGTCTTGTCTTGACCTTTCTCTCCAGCTCGACGATTCCGTGTTCAAGAGATCCCGGTTCGCACGGTTGACCTCTCGTGACTTGCCACGACGAGATAGAACCTTTCTCTTCGCCGGCAGATAATTGTTGTCTACCGCGTTCTCTATATTCCTATCCTCTCCCACAACGAACTCTCTTCTCTTCGCTGCACGCTTTGCTCGTTTGAAAGACATTTTGACGTCGCGATCTTCTTGATACGGGGAGGAGGAGGGAGGGGGGCGTCTGCCTTTTATCCCGTGTGAAAGGGAGATATCCGCCAAAGAGAAAGAAACCCCATTTCGTATTCCTTCTTTCGCGACTCTATGTTTCCTTTGCGCTCTCTCTCTATCTCTCTCTCTCTCTCTCTCTCGGCTTTTTTTGTCTCCCTTTAAACGCAAATTTCTTTTATCTTTTTTTGTCAAGAGGATCCAAGGAATACACTCTTTCCACGGTAAAGTTCAAGGATTTTGATTGTTTAGATTTTTTTTTTTTAGACGGTCAAAAATCAAGATGAACATTAAGCTTTTGATAATGAATGGAATTAATTTGTAGGGGAAAAGGTTCAAGTGGAAATTTTGGAATTATTTGGAAAAAGAGGTAATTTAGAAAAAATTCTGTTAGATGTGGATATGACGAATTTTTCAATCGTGCAACGAGAGGTATTATAAAATCTAGTGTATCACGATATTATGGAGAATAAATATCTTGTCTAGTAACTTTATTTTCGTTTCCATTCTTTTCCCCTGAAAAATTAATTTTTTCTTTTTTTTTAGGCAAAATTCGAATATTCAATTTAATTTATAATTATAACATGTATTGAAAAAAAAAATTATATCTTTATAAATTGTTTCACTAATTTCTCGTTCTAATATTCCTGTAGAAGATAATAAAACACTACTCACGTTATGTCGCGTGACAGGATACAATGACATTTTCTTCTCCAATTTTTTTTTTACTTTATTAAGGGCAATTCTTTCTCGATTGTTCCTCGTACACGTTATTCCGTCCTCGATTCCTCAAATATTCTTTGAAAAGATTTAGTTTACAAACCTCTTTATATTTATCCAAACATTTAAATATAAAATATTTAAATAATTAATTATCGCGAAGAAACGACGTAGAAGAAAATTCAAATCATCGATCTGCAATCTGTAATTCGTTTTCAATTAATTTTAATGAAGTTTTTAATATAGAAAATAATTATCACAACCGATAAACGATATATTTCATTGTTTATCCGATCCGATATCATTGTAGGAGAAAAAAAAAAAAATACATACCTTCACACCGAAATCGTAACACTTTTACCCACTTTTACTTTGTTTCAATGAGAAACAACGTGTTGTTCTCTCGAGGAGGAGGCATAAAGATACGCGGGTAGAGAAAGCTCGAGAAAAATCGTTAACCGCCCAAGAGCGAGCTGTATTATTCTTAAAACTTTCTAAAACAGATATCACGTTTCACGTTGCCAGGGTGTGGAGGGTGGTTAATTTTCGTGACTGATCGCGCACTATTTTAGAATTGCCTCCTCTCGAGGGTCGGCGACCTCACCTCGCCGTCACTTCCGGTTATCCGGTTTTCGAGCTTAAAACTCTCGAACCGGTCGTTTCTTGATCGTCTAATTTTTTAATTTTACAAATAAGCCTCGACCTGAATCGGTGATAAGTGTCAATTCACGGATCGTGGATTGTTTTAACATCGATTAACCGAACCAATTAGTGCGGCATCGATCGTTTACGACCAGCTTAAACTTTGTTCTTTGTATCAGACCGAGGGAGAAAAAAAATATTCGTATGTATTTCAATTTAATTTTAGCAGCGTTAATATCCAATAAAAATTGTTCGAGTGTAAATTCGAATATAAAATTGAATTTTTTTTTTTTTTTTTCTAAATAAAATGCAATCGATTGCAACTCAAGTACTCGAACAATTTTTACTTAGTTACAAAGTATTATAATGAACGTTCGTGTTGAGAACTGAGGAATATATTTCTCTCTCCCTCTTCCCCCAATTACGAGTGTACAGCGTGTTTTACGCAGTGTATATTTATATATATCGCGAGATCGTTCTCCTAGGATGTAAAATTCCGCGATCGGTTG
>NW_006263517.1:201689-202041 GCF_000469605.1 Apis dorsata | reverse complement strand
TTTTTTTTTTTTTTTTTTTTTTTTTTTTTTTTTTTTTTTATATAGCTAATTGGCATGATGCGGACATTTGGTATTAGCCTTATCTAATTATTGATTCGCCGAGTGATGTAACATCGTACATAACCTGTAAATGGATCATAATAATGTTGCATCAGAGCGGTTCCTAAATTTGGCCTTTCCTCGTGGAACGTATCGGTATATAGATCGATGAAATATTTATATATATGAAACAAACGACTCTGTTGGCTCGTTGGAAAAATTAATTTCTAATTCTCCGTGAAGGTGGCAAGAATTTGGGGATCTCTCGATACAAAAATAAATTGTTGAAAGATGTGTTCTTTTTTCTTTTGAC
>NW_006263517.1:186055-201677 GCF_000469605.1 Apis dorsata | reverse complement strand
AGATCGCTTTTGCAAGTTGAGGAAGCAATTAAAAAAAAAAAAAAAAGCAGATATAGATTCTGAAATATCATCATTCTGACAATGACACGCTGTAAACGGTTTTTTTTTTTTTTTCAACTACTGGGTTCTGTAACTTCCAGTTCTGCTATTCTTACGCCTCTTTTCACATGTAAATATACGGAGTATAATTTTATCCTTTGGAAATGGACCTTCTTCTCCTCTTCAACGTACTGTTTCTTGGCGACAAACCGACGTACCATTCTTCTCCTCTCGGATTGAAAACAATCGTAACGCAGTTTTTTTACTATCTAAATTTTAAATTTCCAAATTACTGCGAAATTAACTCTGAATCTGATGGTAATGAAAATTAATAAAAGATTCTGACGAAGGGAGAGACGATTCTCGTTTGACGCCAGGAAGCAGTGGAAAAAATGATATTGAAAAAAGAAAAAAATAAAAGACAAAAAACAAAAGATACTTTGCCAATAACAAGTTTGCCAATAATAGAACAAAAGATCGGCGACTGAAAAGAGGAGAATAAATGCGAATTGAACGAAACTAACCACCGAAGTTAACAAAATAATAATGTCCCCTGTTCCCCCCTTGCTCGACTTCTATCTCGCCTTCTGATTGGCTCTCTGCATTGGCACGTTGGTGACTAACTTGAAGTCGACATCACACGAGCACCAGCGAACACCGTACCTCGACGACCTCGAAGAGCGAAGGTTGGGACAAGGTCGATCCTGCAGCACCGCCAACGCGGTCCGCGTTCGACAGCTTCAAAAGGTGACGCTACTGTGTAAAACACAGAAAAAAAGAAAAAAAAAAATACAAAGAAAGACCACACCACACACCCTTGATAAAACACTCGATTATAAAACTCCCTGTAATTATCCTTTTTGATAGATCTTTTTTTTTCTCTCTCTCTTTGTTTTCCCATTCTCGATGATCTGAAAGTTTGAATAAGTTTGAGAAAAAATGATGAATCGAACAATGATTCGAGTAATCAATTATCTCCAAGATTCTAATTCTAATTTAAGATTCTCCAAATATTTGAAAAAGTATAGAGTCGCTCATTTGATATCGAAATCTGTTGCTCGAAATTTTCTCTTTTCTCATAGATTTTCTCGGAATGCAAATTTTAAACGTATATTTGAAAAATTTTCTCAGATCATCGAGAAACGGCCATCTTGTCTCCGTGTGTAATTTATTTCTATCCCTCTGTATATCCTTATATATATATATTCTTTCTCACTTCTAATCGTAAGCCACCACCAGCAAGAAGCACTATAAAAGGTAACGGGCACGAGTTGTTCACGTAGATCAAGTTAACCCCTTTTGACGAAACGAATTAACCCAAGTAGTTTATAATAAATAATATCGAAGCTTTTGTGGCGGGGTTTCGCGAAAGCACAACAACCGGTTATGGCTAATTATCGAAGCTACACAGCACGCAAATTGAGCTTCTAACCTTAATTCGGTATTCATTTAACCAAGTTGAGCGCTTCAGATGCACAAGAATCTTTTTTAGCCGTCCATCCATCGTGAGCCAGTTTTTTTTTTTTCAATGTTGTGTTTGCTATGTTGTCTCTCGTTCGTTGCATCATCACCGCAATCCTAGGTAAGATTTCTCGTTTCTCTCGAACTTTGTGCACTGTTCAGGTCCACTCCCCCCCCCCTCTCTTGGTAGGCGAACTTGGTGTCTTTTGTCGAGATTTCTTTTTTTTTTTCCTTTTTTTTTTTTTTATCGTTTGTTTTCTTGTTCTCTTTCCCCCTTCTTCTTTTTTTTCCTTTTTTTTTTTTTTATCGTTTGTTTTCTTGTTCTCTTTCCCCCTTCTTCTTTTTTTTCCTTTTTTTTTTTTTTATCGTTTGTTTTCTTGTTCTCTTTCCCCCTTCTTCTTTTTTTTCCTTTTTTTTTTTTTTATCGTTTGTTTTCTTGTTCTCTTTCCCCCTTCTTCTTTTTTTTCCTTTTTTTTTTTTTTATCGTTTGTTTTCTTGTTCTCTTTCCCCCTTCTTCTTTTTTTTCCTTTTTTTTTTTTTTATCGTTTGTTTTCTTGTTCTCTTTCCCCCTTCTTCTTTTTTTTCCTTTTTTTTTTTTTTATCGTTTGTTTTCTTGTTCTCTTTCCCCCTTCTTCTTTTTTTTCCTTTTTTTTTTTTTTTGTTGTTTTTTGTCTCGTTCTTTTTTCCTCTTCTTCTTTTTTTTCCTTTTTTTTTTTTTTCTTTAATAATATAATTGTTTTTCATTCGTCGTTGAAACGTCGTTCGCATATTCGTCCCGTGATAATTAATAATAATAATAATATACGAGTTGATCGATCGATCGAACGAATTTGAATCGATAATCGAACGAATCGTGTCCTGTTCTACCTTTCAGCACCACAACGCAGAGCACTCAAAACAGTTCTCTCAGCCCCCCTCACGACTCGGCCTGGCTCGATGGGTTGAACAGCCCGCTCATTCAGGACGAAGGGGACAGCAAATGCCTGAAACTTCGATTCGACGTCTCCCAGTATACGCCTGAGGAGATCGTCGTCAAGACCGTGGACAACAAACTATTGGTGAGTTTTTTATTTTCTTCTTCTAGGGACTTTTTTTATTATTATTCTTCATAAAATTACTTCGTGAAGAGTAAATCACTTCGAAGAGCTATTTATTTACAGAGTGATTCTTGATCTTTATATATATATATGCGATAATTTGATTTTTGTTTTTGTTTTGATAACTCGTTTTTAGTAATTAATTTTCGTGTCTTGGCATGGATAGAAATTGGGGATGATTTCTTAAATTGTATCGATGTGTGTACAGAGAACGTAGAGAGGTGAATTAGACTTTCAAATCAGTTTGGGAAAGTAAGTAGTAGTTTCGTGCTAATTGGGGGAACATTCTCATTCAGTAAAAGGTTAAGTGTTAAATTCGAAGGAGAGTTCGAATCTCGTGTTCCCTTAATTAATGGAAGAGTAAGACTATTTAGAATCAAAACGTACGATTTTCGATTGCTGGTAGTGTCCAATTAATTTTTTTTCTTTTGAGAAATATTTCATTTCGAAACAATCTTGCCGAATATTTAGAAATGCATGATTGGCCTGACAAATGCAAAGTTATCGATTCATCATGGTATGCGCATATTTCGTTTTCTGGGATGGCAGTTGTTGCACAACTTGGCAACCACCGAAACTGGCCCACTATTTTACGCAATTGGCTTGTCTCGTATACGGGCCACCGTGACGACTCTTTGTCAAAAAGTTTTCCCTTACCTTTTCCCTTCCAGAACTTTGCTTTTTTTGCTCGACAAAAGTTCGAGTCAATAAGAATTTTTACGAAAGTTGTTGAAACTTTCATGATCTTCCTTAACGATTAGAGATGAGTCATTCGAAGTCTTGAAACTATCCTCGAAATTTATACTTTTAGATTCTTCTCGAGACGTTACATAATGTCTTAAAATTTTGCTAAGAATCGAAAAACATTGGGTCGAGAAATTTTCCAGTGGAATAAAAACGAAAAATCGCCTTCTTTTTTTATCGAAATGGAATTTGTCCAGGATTTACCCTCAAAATCTCGAAACTAAAAAAATTGTAGATTTTTTTCCTTCCTCAATCCAATTCTGCTAAAAATCAAAATTGAGTAGTGAAATTTTCCAGTGGAATAAAATCGAAAAACCTTCTTTTTTTATCAAAAAAATTATCGAAATAGAATTTGTCCAAATTTTTTTTTTCCTCAAAATTTCGAAATTATTCGAAAAAAAAAAAATAATAAAAAAGTTGTAGATTTTTCTCTTCGAGAGTTTTATAACGTTTCCCTGAATTCAATTCTGCTAAAAATCAAAATTGAATGGAGAAATTTTCCAATGGAATAAAAATTAAAAATCGCCTTCTTTTTTTATCAAAAAAATTATGAAAATGAAATTTGTCTAAGATTTACCCTCAAAACTATTCGAAACTAAAAAAATTGTAGATTTTTCTCTTCCTCAATCCAATTCTGCTAAAAATCAAAATTGGGTAGTGAAATTTTCCAGTGGAATAAAATCGAAAAATCTTTTTTTTTATCAAAAAAATTATCGAAATAGAATTTGTCCAAATTTATCCTCAAAATTTCGAAATTATTCGAAAAAAAAAAAAAAAATAAAAAAGTTGTAGATTTTTCTCTTCGAGAGTCATATAACGTCTTCCTGAATTCAATTCTGCTAAAAATCAAAATTGGATGGAGAAATTTTCCAATGGAATAAAAATTAAAAATCGCCTTCTTTTTTTATCGAAAAAATTATAGAAATGGAATTTGTCTAAGATTTACCCTCAAAACTATTCGAAACTAAAAAAATTGTAGATTTTCCCTTCCTCAATTTCATTCTGTTAAAAATCAAAATTGGGTGGAGAAATTTTCCAATGGAATAAAAACGAAAAATCACGTTCTTATCGAAAAAAATGATCATGGCTCCTTGTATGGTCGGGATCTGTCGAGGGTTTATCCGCGACATCTGCATATTTCGGATCGACACGAGCAGGCGTCTAGTGGGCGGGTCAAAATCACGACCACGACACGAAGAAGTATCTCTTCGTCAGCCAAGAACGGCGAACAGGAAGTGGCCGAGAATTTTTACGCGCCAGTTTACTCGCGCCTCTTTATGAACCATGTGGAACGTTCTAATTGCTCCTGTTTACGTCACTTCCCGGTAGGAAGTCGGCTCCACCGATTGAATCGGTGGTGGGCAAGAATAAGGGCAATTCTTGTTACTTAAAACGTCTTCTTAATTAAGTCAACCGCGACTCGTGACCCGATAGATGATCGTCTTTCGTTGAACCAGTTTCTGCTTCATTGAAATTTACATATTCTATTTTCTAATTTGCATACATACATGCTTAAGAAAATGTTTGAAATTTCATCTGCTAGCAAGAAGTTGTATCGATAAGTAATACGTGTTTTAAAACGCTTTTAGAATCGTTTATAAATGGAATAGAATTTTTGTAACGTCGCTTATTCAAAATTGAAGTTTATTTGGAAGACAAATAGTAGTAGATAATGGTGTAATTTAACGTATTCTTTTTTCTTTCTGGAACGATGGTGGGCCGAGAATACTTTTATCTTAATTGCTTATTTTATTTTATTTTCGTCTCCTTTATCCTTCTAACGAGTCGAATCGATTGACGACACAACCTGTACATTTCTCCTGTCCAAATATCGATCCAAATTCTCATCGCTTTAGTATAGTTTCTTTATCGTACGTCTCTTGTATATTGAAAGTAGATATAATATAATTCCAGAAGATATCGTGGGGAGGAAAAAATTCAAAAATTCTTTACAAACAAACAATTTTTCGAATTCTATACGAAATATATCGAGATGGTAGATAGAAGTGAGATTACGTTTCATCGGTCGATAAGGTATAACGACGGATGAGAAAATGGGGGGGGATGGCTCGCTTCGAAAGAAGAAGAATTTGCGCAGGAAGTCGGAGCCAGAATTTTCTCCCAAGGCTTGCGCGCATGCGCGCGCGCGTTTCTCCTCTCTGGCCGGCGTTCTCGTCGACCCGGACGGAAATAACTCGCGCCAAAAATAAGTTTACGCCGCTCGTCACGCCGCGACGGCTTGGAATAATGTTCGGCCATTGTGGGCGCCCTATCATTCCTTGACAATATGTCACTTTTGTCCTTTCGTCGACAAATTTCAGAAATATTATAATACTTATACATGGGAATCAAATCTCTCGAATTTATTCATTCGATCGTAGACAATCTCGAAAAAAAGAAAAAAATGTGAAAATTAGAATTCTTGAGAGCAAGGATAAATTGTCCTTTATTCTCAATCGATGGAAAATACTCGAGAGAGAGAGCAATATATTAATAATTATAATTATTCGTAATCCTTTTATTATTACGATATTTCGTAACGAATGGTCGAAACTTGGATTAGAAATATATTTTTGAAAGTATGTATAAAGAGATAAGGCAAAGGATTGCGCGCAATACGAAATAAGCAAGCTTTCTCGGGAACGTAAAAATCGAATACTACCGTTATGCAAATGAGCGTTAGAGGAGGGTCGTTGTACCGCGACGGTCTGCCGGAGTGTAATGGAAGGAAGATCAAAGTAACGGAGAAAGATTGTGTATATGTATATATATATATACATATATATGCACACCTAGGAACAGGGACGGCTTTATGTTCTGATTTTCTCGCTAAACAGTCAGCCCGCCGCCCCTGATAAACCTCGACCCTCTGTTTTTTCGCTCCTCGGATCGAGACAATTTACAGAGACCGACGTTATTAAGGAGTCTAACGTGATTAATTTTTACTTCTCTTCTTTCTTTTCTTCCCTCTTAATATTCTCTCTCTTTATTTTTCTCTTGCTGATATTTAATCGAGACACAAGTATTATTATTAAAAAAAAAAAAAAAGATGTATCAAAATACAAATTATCAAAAAATAATAAAATTTTAATAAAGATCCAGATAGATTAAATTCAATTGCAGATAACGTTTATTCTTTGTTAAAAATCAGAAATGGCGCAAAAAATTGTAGATTGTCTATTCTAGAATTTCATTCCACCTTATTGTATAACGCTTCGAATACCTCACGATCCCGTTCCATTACTCATCTCTCGAACGCAGATGCTGTTTTCGGTAACGAGGCATGAATCGATCTTCCTTAACCGGTCCCGCTCGAGCTCGAAACAGATTGGCCGTCGTTTTAATAGTGGTCAAGGTCCTCCGTGAATTCAGGTCGTCTCTCCACCCGATATCACGGCCCTTAAAGGGCTGCTCCAAGGCCGCGTTCCGAA
The DNA here is from genome assembly GCF_000469605.1 of Apis dorsata. Lineage (NCBI taxonomy): Eukaryota > Metazoa > Arthropoda > Insecta > Hymenoptera > Apidae > Apis > Apis dorsata. The sequence goes on along the minus strand of NW_006263517.1, from coordinate 194,905 downwards.
GGATGAGGCGAAGAATGCGATCTCCGCGCATTGTGCGCCACGCGGATGACGTCATGCGCCTCGCTCGATAAAGTAGCGCGGTTCGGGATAAGTAGGAGCGGGGACCGGTTTGTTCAGCGGTTTTATTTAAACGAGCAACAAGGCGGTGCACGACGGCCACTTCGATTACGAAACGCACGTTTTCCCGTTTCAGGCAACTGGGTCGCCTTCCACGAAGAATAGACCGGATCGATTTTCGATCTTTATCGATGCACCTCGGTTTTGACGCATGGGCTCGATGTGGCGTGTCGAATGGAAACGGGTGTTACTCGTTCCGATTGAAACTCTTCTCACTTTGCCATTATGATTTATCGAATGTTGTCTGAGATGACAAGGAAAGGATGGTTCGTAAACGTCATTGTATAGGGTTTTTTTTAGTGGTGGGGATGTACTCTGTTGGTAAGAAGTTTTGTAATGAGAAAACGTTCGAGGATATTATTTGTTTCGAAACGAATCGAAGAATTTAAGTCGTTCAGTAAAGTTTCGAGTAACGTTTCTGGCAAGTTGTATTTTTTCTTTTGCCAAAATGTAGACCGATATGCTAAACATGTTATCCATTTCTATTATTGCCAAGTTATATCGGAGTTATTTCTAATTATATTGAGAATTACGTTTCTCATTTGTTTCAATATATTTAGCATGCGAAGAAATTGCATGAAGTTGTATTTGCGATAAAATATTAAAAAAAAAAAACATTCAAAATTTTTTCAAAGGAGGATCTTTAAAGTGATATTACGTAACAAAAAGAATACATAATTATTTAAAATTTATATTTATTCTACGATAACAAATTTTAATTCAAATGACACATTTATATCGTTCATTCTTCAAAAGGTCGACTTTTATGGTTCTCAAGGGTTGGTCGAAGATTCGAGTCGCCGATGAAGTTGTTAAGAAAACGCAATCGTTCCTTTTTCGGTCAAGGAGAGTGTGCCATTAGATGGCTCGGAAAGGAGCCATCGCATTACCATGTTAATTAATTAACTTTTTAGAGGTTTGAACTTCTGTTTTACGCATCGTTGTATCATTCACGGAAAAAAGATGGGATCGTAAAAATTTGTATGGCTATATTTAGTTTATGAGTCACGTTGATTGGCATTTTTACGAAATTTTCGTTTCTCGAACGATCGTAAAATTTCGTTTTTTTTTTTTTTTTTTTTTTTTTTTTTTTCATTTGCCAAAAATAAGCATTGGGAAATTTTGATGATAAAAATGAAATATTCCGAAAGTTTGCATATGATGTAATTATATGCAAACGAATGACTCTCCGAAAACCATTTAAAATATTGATAGAGTAATAAATACATCCATATTTCTTTTGAAAACAAAAATATATATAATCGATAGTTGAGCGAATAGATGCTTCGACACGATTATTTTTTTTTTTTTTTTTTTAATCAAAAATCATTTCGCAAAATATTCCAAGAATTCTTACCTTGTTGAAGATGATATTTATTAACGATTTTAAAAATTTGCAAATCTTAATCATTTTATCTCGCGCGATAAATAATAATTTCAAATTTAAATTTTTAAAATTATTTCAAAGGATGGAAAAGATAGTTGGCATTGTCGAAATACTTAAAAATATTTTTATTTCAAAATTTACTCGATTTATCGATAAATTTCTTCGATATAGATAGAAATCGTTCCAAAAAGCATCGAAGATTCATCCGGTATCGAGTTTATCCATCGCCATGGAACTTAATAATTCGCTTGTGAAGTGTCGTTAAAGCCGGTTGGCCACACTTTTGCGTAATCCTCACGGATCCGGTAAGACGATCCTCGTGTTGGAAAGCTTAGATCCGCGGCAGAGTTGAGTTACCAGCCACATCCATTGGCGTCTCCCTTCGTAACTGCCGTTTTCCCCCGGGTTTCCCTCTCTGTCTAGGGTTACCTGCGGCTCGCTCGCTTTCCTTTCCTTTCTTTTCGCGCTGCTTTCCGTCTTTTACGGGTTGGCGCCCCGATCGATATCACCGCCCGGCCAAGAAACAACACATCTTTCCCCTTCTCCGGCTCTAATACGAAACCGACGATTCCATACAAAATCTTACTTTTATCCTTGAACTTTCGTTCGAGTCGAAAAATATTTTTTAATCTCAAATATGAGTGATTGTGTTGAAAAAGTGTGAAGAAAAATTATTATTTATCATCTTGGATAAACTATTCACCTTGCTCTCTTTGAAAAAGGATGCTCAATATTAAACGAGTGTGAGTTAAGTGAACGCGATTAGTTGAAGTAAAAAAAAAAAAAAAAGAAAAAGAAAAATCGAGTCGACGTGACTTTCTCGTAGTATCTCGGTCGTTGATAAGAAAAAAAGAAGAAAAAAAAAAAGCGTTTCGAGTTCGCGCTAATTGCGAGAGAGCTAGGAGGAGGGAGCGTCCCTGGCAAAAAGAAAATGCAGGGAAGAAGAAGCGGCCGTGTGCGTGCAACAAGTTGCAATCTCCAATTACAGAATTATTTTAATACTCGGTTTCCGCGGTGGTTGGGTTAATCGACGTCGAGACCTGCGCTTTCACGCTTATCTTCGTCCGACGCTCGAGCTCTCGAACGGATCCTCGAGCGGTGGGGAGAAAGGGGGGATGGGCATTATCGCCGCAACGCGCTCCATTTACACGCGTATCCTGCCTTTCACGAACTCGATCGCGCGTCCTTTACAATTTTCATCCTTCTCCTTTCGATCTTGCTTTCTCTTCTTTTTTCCTTCTTCTTCTTCTTTTTCTTTTTCTCTCACGCTTATGGATGAGAAGCGGCGAAGGGAAACCGCGCCAGACTGGTTCACCCGTTCCTCTTATCGACTGAGAAAACCGCGATTCTACTCTTGCTCTTCTTCTCTATTCGCCCTTCTCTTCTTTTTCTTTTTTTGTTGTTGATCTCTCCGGTTGTTCAGTCTCAATCAGTTCCTGATTCGATTAAAAAAGTTTTTACCCGAATGATGTTTTAATATCGATGGAACGGATAATAAATTCGAAAGAATCGATCGTTTTTTCTTTCAACCGAACGTTCAATATTATTTTTCATCGATTTTATTATTCCACAATTATTTTTCATATATATTCACCAGGATTTTTACTTATATTTTCGACGTTTCGTTCCTCATTCGATCATAATAAATCTTCGATCGATGAAACGAGATCCCTTCTCGTTGCACAACGGTTCGATTCGGTAGATTAGTAAGTGAGAGCAAAGTACCTCGGCTTGCCGCAAGGTTAAGGCCATGTTATTTGGTTCGTTGGCAAGCGGGGAACGCGCGGACAGATTGAACTGGTCCAAGAACGTCGCGGCACGATTACCCTTACCGACAGGGCCACGAGCCGAGAGGCGAAACGCAGCAGCTCATTAACGCTCGTTCCCGTAACGCAATTAGCGCCTGACCTGCCTCGCCCACCCTTCGAACGCGTGATCGGCGTGCCTCGTCTCGTTCCTCCTCGTCTCGCGCGATTCTTGGGCGCGGTCGAACGCGTCCTCCACCTGTATTTTTTTTTTTTTTTTCCTTCTTTTTCTTTCTCCCAAATTACATTTCGAGCTTCGAAACGATTATTGATATTTTATGGGCTGAGATTGGAAAGAGGCGAAATTCGATCGAATTTAACATGTTATCGGTGTGATATATTGTAGTGTTTGAAGTTAAATTTAGAACGATGGAAGGAGGGAGTCCAGCGTTTGCATAATTATCATTACGATATAAACAAGTGAGGATAGCGTTTTCGACGAGTGTCGTTTGTTATCGCTTCGCGTTTTATTAATAGGAATTTAATGGAAATTTTGCTCGTCAAGAAAAAAAAGAAATGATAGGAAAGGAAGTTTTAAATATAAGAAGCGAAAGATTGTCTTGTGAAAATTATAAATGAAACATCGATGCTTATTTATTATGAAACGAGTCTTGGAAACGATCGCCTTCGTAATCAGGCTACTATTTATGAGTTAAAGAGAACTAATTGCATTCATTTCGCGTGACGAGAGAAAGAAGTTATAAAAGTTTCCCATGTAAAAAGCAGAATCTTCAGAAAATAATATTTTCTTGCGTGTGTACAATTTGATGATACATTAAAGCATATATTATTGTTATATATTTACTCAAAAAAAAAAAAAGCAAATTTAACTCGTTACGTAGCTTCAAACTGTATAGAATCTTCACCTGCGTCGATCACAATTTTTAGGTTATGAAATTCTCGAACCAAAACTTTTCCAACGTTTCACCTCTCAATCTTAAATTTATATAAATCGAATTTACATAACGCTCTCGATGAAGGACTTCTCTCCAAGAACGATATTAATTAAATTTAATCACCGCTGGAACAGCGAAATAAAATCAAAAAAAAAAAAAAAAAAAAAATCTCTACTTCGTCGTAAGAATCGAACTTATTATAAAAGATAATGATGCACGGGGAGATAATTGCTTCGTATTCGAGATAAATTTTTCCAAGCATTCATCTAAATGCGTCGATGACATAGGGATACTATAGATTGTTGTGTATCGTTGTGACGTAACACGCGTTAATAAGATTCATTTATACGAAAACCCGTAAGAAACGGCCTGTCATGACACAATATTTGCATGGCTGGTGGTGCTCGAACGCAGTTATATTCGACGCTCGTCTGATGCAATGTCTATTTTTAATATGCGTCTTCGAGCATATTAGTTAGCCAGCGGATAGCTAGTTGTCCGATTTTACGAAACCGACGTGAACGAAATACCGAAAAAAAAAAATATCGATTTCGAGTAACTCGATCTTTCGTGTCGGCCGAATGTGACCGAGAGATGCGAAGTGTTTCGTTGTTGCGGAACGAAACGATCGAGTTTTTCGATATTATTTTAATCGATATAATTTTATCTCGCGAAAATAATAAATTTAATCGAAATATAAAGCTCAAAATTAATTAATTAAAATTTAAACCGATATAATTAAATTTTATAAAAAATTTTTATATTAATTTAAACAAGCAAATTGATAGATTGTTTATTTCTTCGATGGAAAGATTTACGATGAAAGATATTCTCAAATTCTGGATGCTGAATTACAGTTCATTATATCGAGCGATTTATATATTACGAGTATTACTTATTAGCATGTTTAATTATTAAATTATAAATCTCTAAAGAATTAAAATCATCGAGTAAGAGATTAAATAGATAAGAGAAGAAAAATTTTCTTTTTCCAAGAGACGCACGCGGTATGTCGCCGATTCCATTCATCGATCTCTGTTTTCCTGTTTTGAATCAAGTTACATCGCGATAGCCAAATTATTCCCGAGCGTAGGAGGGTAAATCGCATATTCCCTTATGTATGTTCCGAGTATATTTTCAGATGGTATCTGAAAAAACATTTCACGACACCGAACGAATAAAAACGAAGATGGTGACGGATCACGCGATGCAGAAAAGTTGGGGAAACTTGGAGCACCGTATTGTACGCCAGAAAAACTAACGATAATGCAGGAATAGTCTGTAATTAGCGATAATTTGGCAGAAAGGAGGTAGAATCTAGGAAAGCCTGTTTCGAAGATAAAATTTAGACGGTGAATTTCTCGATGAATTTTTTTTACCTTCGAAGAAATATTACCATCAGAATTAAAGTAAATTAATTAAATTGATTGCCACGAGATGGCACTAATCTCGACTGCAAGAAGAGAAGTGAATGCACGTGTGTTACAGAGCAATTTTTATTTTTAGCAATTTTATCTTGCATTGTCCTTTTTTTTGTTACAATTGAAAGTTTAAGATAAGATGAATTTGACAAAAATTTTCATTTGTAAATTGTGATGTTCATTTGTAATTGTTCTCAAAGTTTTAATATTTTGTGTTAATCGACATTGATATCAGTGTTGTATCGTTAAAGGACAATAAATATTGAATGTGGGTGAAAATGTATTCCGAAAGTCATGTACGCGGATATCGGTTAACATTGGAAGATCGTTTCGATTGCCAAACAGTGGTGAAACGTTGGCAGACGAGGTGAGCTCATTGCAAATGCGGATGCTTGGCAGAAATATCTTTGAATTATCGTAACAGGTGGTACAATTTGTTTCTCGAACTATAGTGGCATACAAATCCTGGAATCTGTCTTCCAACCTTGTGATTATTATCTTTTTAACAGATCGTTTCGATAATAATTTTTAACGTTCAAGTTTGCAACAGAAAAAGTTGAAACTGATTGATATATTTTGTAAAATATATGGAACATTTCTTATGCAATCATTTAACGTGAACACTTTTTGAAAAAATTACAGTGAAATTTCTTAAAGGGAACAAAATTGATATCGATTGTAACTTCCACGTGATTGCGAGATGGCCTAGAAATATTCATCGTGACGAATGTTCTTTTTATTTGCTCTTATTGCTTGCAATTTTTATCGGTGAATCGATCGTTTTATCGTGGCATTGCTAATTTTCTATACCTTTAAAAAACTTTAAGTTATGCGAAGTTTATCTGAACACGATAAAAAAAAAGAAAAAAAAAGAATCGTTTTTTGCTTGCGATAAAATTAGAAATGTACAGAATAATTTATTTTTACTTCGACGCGTAATTGATCTTTGTTCTTAGAACTTTATCTTTGACATTTTAATCTCAAAGACAGTTAATCCTTTACCTTTAACAATATTTCTATATTCGAAAGTGATTACTTTTAAATGAAGAATATGTTATATATATATATATGTGTATAAAGATTAAACAATTTTTGTCACGAATACATTCTAACGAAACGAAGAAGAGATAGCTCGAAAGAAGAAGAAAAAGAAATAATTATTTCGCAAATATTGATTTGGATATTTAGAGGTCGAATTCGTGGCGTCCTTCTGCCGCCATTTTCTACTGCTTATTTTATTTCTCCCTAGATTCTTCCCTCCTTTTATCCTTGCACGCCATCTTTTATCGCGAGATACTAACCAACTGATTCCGGCCAATGAGCTTCGTAAAATATCCTCGTATTCCGGCTTTATCGCCGTTCTCTCTCATAACCTAGTTTCCCCGTATATCCATATTACTTGACGGGTTCTATATTTCACCCTTATTCTCCTCGCCCTTTCCGTTTCTGGGGACGTTATACGAATTCGTGTACGTGTGCAGAATTCGTTGAATTATTCAACGGGGAATTGTATACATACGCACGATTTTTTGTGAGATAATGTTCGTGGATTTGATATTTTTTGGTCATATGGAAAATGTATTTATTATATTACACATAAATTGTACACTAATTGGATAAAAATTTGAATTTCATTCCTTTAAAAACTTTCTAGAAATAATATGTACATAAAAATTGACATGTGTAATGACAGAATGTATATGTATATCTCCATCGAATTGTACAAATAGTAATGCAATTGGAATACATTCTTTTGCATTTAAGGATGAATCACATATAGTTTAATTAAAAATAAATATTCTTGATGAGAAATTAAACTAAATTTAAAGTTTCTTATTTTTTTTTAATAATTTTTTTTAAACAAGAGCATATATAATAGTATTGAAAATCATTTAAGAACATTAAAATTTACTAATTGAAATGAAATATCACAACAATTTTTTATATCACACATTATCTATTAATATCTATAAATATCTATAAGATATGATCAATTTATATTTCTTTACTCTCAAATTAGATACATTTTTCTTTGTTTTTATATTTTTTAGGAGACTTATCAATTGCTTTAAAAGTATATTTATTCACTTTTTATGTTTACAATATTGATAATATATCTGTATATATATTTGTCTGATGCAAATTATCGACGGTATACATCATCACGCGATAGAAATATGAGCACCTTTGCATTTTAAGAAGATAAGAAATTTGCCGATGTATATATATTTCTATAAAATATGTTGCTAGTACGTGCCACCCTTGTACTTTGAATGTTATCGCATTAGCTGACCACAAGCAAAGCAATGTCGATGGTTTTTAACATGCAGCTCGCGTGATCGTAGAAATGGGTCTGTCCTGGCTGATTTATTAATACGGACACTTAATCGAACGGACGACCTGAATTCTTGCCCTTGTATGTACGAAAAAAAAATTGATGCATTCTCCAAATGCATATTAATCAATCTATCTTGTTTCTCTAAATTTACCAAAAACATTTTACTATTAGTATTGTATAATATTTTTGATCAATATTTTTGACGTTAATGAACTTTTATAGATATATTTCTCTTGTAAAGTTCGAAAAAAGAAAAAAAAAAATCATCGTTCATTTATTATATATTTCGTCCTCCAATAGAAAATTTTTTTTTCCTTTATTTCAGTGAAAGTTTTATTATATTATTTAAAGTTTTATTGGAATTATTGTAATAATATTAAGATTAAGATGAAGAAGAATTATACACGAATTTACGATATATTGTTACGAATATGAATTCATCATCGATTGTAGAAAATTATAATTCTAAAATTATTTTTAATTTTTAAAGCGTTTCATTCAATCTTTTTTTTTTCAGGTCCATGCAAAACACGAAGAGAAGACAGAGAGTAAATCGGTGTACAGAGAGTACAATCGCGAATTCCTGCTGCCCAAGGGAACCAATCCCGAAAGTATCAAGTCTTCGTTGAGCAAGGATGGCGTGCTCACCGTCGAAGCTCCGCTTCCGGCGATTGGTACAGGCGAGAAGCTTATCCCAATTGCGCATCAGTAGATGCCCAATCGACCAGTCGAACGCACGAAAAAAACGAATTTTTAAAATCCCCTTCGAAATTCCATCATTCGCGTATCCATTAGATCGCTTCCTTCCTATCTTTTCTATGTGAATCCATCAATTCCTGTAAAATCCACTTTTTCTTTTTTTTTGTAATTTTCCTTTTCTTCAAGT
>NW_006263517.1:183824-184726 GCF_000469605.1 Apis dorsata | reverse complement strand
TTTTTTTTTTTTTTTTTTTTTTTTTTTTTTTTTTTTTTTTTTTTTTTTTTTTTTTTTTTATTTCTTGATTAAAACGATCGAGATTCTACATCCAATGTTCAAATTTCGAGATAAAAGATGTGAAAATTGGATTATATAACAAAGAAATAAATATAATGAAAAAGCGAGGTTCGCAGCGAAACATACCAAATATATCTGCGAATTATAGTTTTTCTCCGCAAGGAAATATAGAAAAAAGTGTATTCAAGCATCTTTTATCCTTCGAACAAGTCAAACAAAATATTCTAACAATTCTATATCGGATGATAAGTATCAAATATAATGTTCAGCCTTTTTATATGTATATGTACATATATATATATATATTTATATATTTTTTAAACGTAAATTCAAAATCTTTTGTGTTAAGAAATAAAACATAACCTGAAAATATTTATAAACAACGATAATCAAATGTTAGGAAAATGAGTTCTTTATTCGAAGTATATAAGATGTCATAAATACATTTAGCATCCATGAGATTTGTATAAAAAGATTACTCTATACATATTTGATATGCAATGTTTCTTTTTTCGATCAGCTTTTTATTGCTTTATGTATGTATATATGTATATATGTGTTTTTACGATTGTATCGACAGATGGTAACTTCGAATAACAAAATCGATTTATTCGAAGATCAAAAAATGATCAAAAAAAAAAAAAAAAAAAATACGAACATATATATATATATATATATACATAAATAATGATAATCATAATATAAACGACGCATGGACGTTGTGTAATGGTAGGAAAATGAAAGATATTTGATAAATTATTCTCTTTTTGGTACCAAGTAGCTTTTTGACGCTTTGATATGATACTTTCTTTTTAGAAGTAATACTTTTTTCTTTGAAAACA
>NW_006263517.1:179051-183536 GCF_000469605.1 Apis dorsata | reverse complement strand
ATAAAACAAAAAAAAAAAACTCTTGATAGATTGTGCTTCGTGAAAAATTCGAACAACAGAAGTAGAAAAAAATATTGTGAAATATTGTGCACCAAGTTCATCGAAAAAAAAGAATATGATGCGCGATCATAACGCAAAAAAGGAAAGTGATCTTTTGTGAAACGAATATATGAAACGATAATTTATATATGTGTTAGTTTTTAGGTGTACTACATTAAAAGACTATAACACAAGAATGCTTAAAATATGTTAAGCATTGTAATGATTATTATTATTATTTATGAATATTTTACTATTGTCGAGATACGTATGATGTTTAAAAGGTAATGCGAACAATGTGAAAGTTCAAATAAAAATAAACTTTAAAGATAATTAATCCGTCTTTTTTATATTGTCCAAACTATAATTAATTTCAATTTATAAAAATTAAACAAATTTTTTATATAAAAAATGTAATAAATAACAAAAATGTAAGAAATAGAAATATTATTTCTTATTACAAATTTTTAAATAAAGATATAATATGCTTATATATAGAGTAATAAAAAATAGGTTATCACAATTTATTGATTTAGAATTCTTTATTAACAAAATATTTGATTTTCTTATATACATTTATAGATAATTTGTGTTAAACTATTATAAAATCGTTAATCATTAAATGCGTTTACATCTTTCAAAATAACATCATCATAAAAATTTATGCAACAAATAACAAACTAATAATTGTGTATCGAATCAAAACTTTGAAAATAATTGTTTTGATTCAAGCGCATTTTTATTTGCACTGACAATATATATGATACATAAATGTTTTAATTTAAATAATTTATATGCAAATTTTATTAAATAATAAATGTTATCTTTAATAATGAATTATTTAAAAAGCAATAATTCTTAAAACGAATTCTTCTTATTTCTAAATTGCAAATTAAATTATTTCATGGAATATAAATAGAATTTATAATTTATATATTAAGAATCACCAACGGTTTATATATATATATATATCAACTAAACTTCTTTGATATAAATTATAAATAAATATACATCTTTGATCAATCTAATCTTTCTATTTCATTTTCTGATTTCGTATAAAAAATATATGACGGTAACACGCAATATACAATTTAAAAATAATTATGTACACAGTAGAATCTTATAAATTTTACTTTTACATAGATAAGTGGCACGTTATCCCCGAAAAGAGAGATTTATTATCTTCTTTTTAATTATCCCACACATTATTAAAATTTCCTTTATATCTAAATCAAATAAAGATTTAGTCAAATAAAGATTTGACTCATTATCTAAGACTTAAATTATAGATTATTATTTTGGTATATATTATACTGATTAGATTATCATCATAATGTTAAAAAAAGATAATAAAAAGCACCGACATGATAAAGTGACATAAATAAATATCATAAAAAGAGCTACAAGTGAGATTCAAATCTTGAATGTTTGTCATTTTAAATATCAATTTGATTTAATTTACAAAGGAACCTTTTCATACAGATTAATTCAATTTAATTTTTAAAAGTGATATCACTTTGAGTAAAAAATATAAAATATCTCGTTAGATTTCCATCAAAATCTAAATGTGTTTGAAAATTTGTAATTCTTGGTCTTTTATATTTAAGAAAAAAATTTGAGTCAATGATAAAAATTTATATCAAAGTTCCTTCTTTGTCTAGAATATCTTCTGAAATGAAATTGTAATTATGCAATTCTATATATTTGGAATCTCTGCAGAAAATAAAGGCGCATCTGAAGCCGTGAATGTGGGTGATTTTCCTTCTCTTGCAATGCGTAATGCTTGATGAACAGAAACAGTATCCAGTTCCTTCTGATTTGGTTTTTCATTATCTAAACAAATATCTGCTGCTCTTTTTCCAAATGGTTCTAATACTTTTACTCTATAATCGACAATTGTTGACACTGGATTGCCAGTTAATCTTAAATTTTCTAAACAAGGTAGATGACCAATATTCTTTACCTCTTCGATCTTTTCGATACGATTGCAACTTACGTCTAGACCTTCTAATGAATACAATTTCGAGAAACTCGATAATGAAGTTAATTTGTTTTGGGATAAATCGATATATACGATATAACCAAGTTTCGTATGCAAATCATCGGGTAGAGTTGTGAAATTATTTGATGCTAAATACAATTGAGACAATCTTGGTAATAGAGTGATGTTAGAAATTTCAGAGAGTAAATTATTATTTAATGTTAAGCATTCTATTTGTGGTAATAATTTAATTGCTTCATCTATAACTTCTATTCGATTATCACTAAGATCTAGATGAGTGACTTTAAACCAAACATGGGAATCGTTCGCATTTTCAATTGTTTTATGTACTTCTTCGCACATTGCTAATTCAACGATATTTCTAAGTTTTGTATTGTTCACTTTTAAATATTTCACCGTATCTCGAAGATTGCCCATATGATATATCTTATCCATTGGATATTGATTAATGGTTAGATTTTCTATGTTTTTGAAACTTGTTAATTCAATGGATAATGCTGATGAATAAATATTGCTGGTTTTATAAGGTTCTGAACTTCCTTCAATGATAAGACCAGTTAAATGAGAATTGAAATCCAAGACATGACTGAAATCATATTTTTTGTCAACCACTTCGATTGGTGGACAAGGTTGTTTTAATCTCTCACTGATTGCATATAGCTGCAAAAAAATTATTATATTTCATTTGTACATATAAAATAGATATTATTACAAGAATGTAAGAATAATTTAAATATATAATCACCTGAACTGGATTAAATTTGTGACTCTTGGACTTTTGCAATAAACTATTCCCTTCTATAAAAAATTCTAAAGCCATACTCTGTAGTAGAAAAAATATATCATATATATGCATATCAAGAAATACAGCTAATTCTCTGGGCATTGCTTTTTTCAGATAGTTGTATACTTCATTTAAATAAACTTCTAAACTTAATCTACGCTTTTCTACAAAAGCTTCACATTTATTTCCAATAAGCTTCTTTGGTGGCAATATATCCTTCTTAACATAATTCTCTGAGACAAGTTTATCGTGAAGTTCAGCAAAATCATTATATCTATAAAAATACAAATATAAGTATATCAAATTTATTTTTTACTTCAAATATTGATTTATGATATAATTTCATAATTTTTCATAAGTAAATGAAAATAATATATGAAAAAAACTCTATAATAAAGCAATCATTAAAGATTTATTAAGAAAGAAATATAAATATAAGTTTGATTAAATAAATATCATATATATTTAATGTTTATTTTTTAGCAATAAATTTTGAACAATGTAAAAATAATTTATCACATTCATTTTTTAAAATATGCATAATTTTGTATATAAAATAAAAATTTTAGATAGGTATATCAAATAATATAATTAAATAATTTTTGATAAAATATTGAATAGGCGGGGAATAGATAGATAGATTAAAATATTTATCAAGATAAGAAATGAAAAATAAAAACTTGCTCACGATGAATCAGAAATTTACCTGTGCTTCACAGTCCATTTGATTGAAGCAATCCTAACCTCGATGCAATAATAAGTAATACCTTCGACAGTGTCAGCTGATGGAATTTTAATGTGCACATTTTCTTGATTCAACAAAAGACATGCCATTCTTTCAAAATGTTTTGGCAATCGTCGAATATAGACGTGACAAAAATTGGTAGTCGATTGGACCAAGAGGTTATCCCGGATCGAGACGAGAGCTGTCAATATCAACTGTTTTATATCAGAGGGAGGGATGTCTCTTATCCATTTGGTGCATTGTGTACTCTTCTCAAACCTACCGCGCTGCTTTTTTTAGTGGTCCTTTGCTCAGAATGAAATAAAATGTTAGTATATGAATGTTCATGTTTAATGTGCAGTATACTTGGCAGAAAAACTTACACTGTGCTACCACCTCGCGCTCGAATTAAGAAAAGTACTGACCTGAAACAGATTGTACGCTCCGCTATTCTTTGTAACAGAGGTGCTCAGATTCATTATTATCAAATATTTTTTTTAATTGTATCATTGTTATATTATTCATAATTTTTATAATATTAGTATTAGTATAGATAAGTATTAATTAAAATTTTTTATGTAATTGAAAATGTTTTTTATTATTTTATTATTATATTATAATTTTATTGATTATATTAGGATTTTTTTTTATATTTTTTAAATATATTACGTCAATCTATATATATTAGATTATATTATAAACATTAAATTATCAATAATTTATTAAATAAATTATTAAAAAAAATATGTATGAACATAATTTGCACTAAAATGAATAATATAATATATAAATTAATCTTGTTTTATATATTAAATTAATCGCTGTTTAATGTGTTTCATGATTCACAATATTATTGATAAACAAATTACTGATAAGAGAGATTAAATATTCACTTTCATTATCACTTCTAAAGCAATATGTTTTTTTATTTTCAAT
>NW_006263517.1:169815-178536 GCF_000469605.1 Apis dorsata | reverse complement strand
ATATATTATATAATTATATATACATATAATAATATATATACATAATTATTAATTATTATATTATCATATGTATATATATTATATATATATATTATATAATTATATATACATATAATAATATATATACATAATTATTAATTATTATATTAATTTATAAATAAAAAATTAAATACTTGTATGTCTATTTAATTAGTAATTAATTTTGCATATATTTGTTATATAATATATTAATTCATAATAAAATTTATAAAAATTTTTATTTAGATTTAAAAGATAGTCTTGTTCCTTTATAGTGGCAGGGCGTATTGCTATCAAATGGATGAACGCGCCCATTCACGATGGTTCTCATTGGTGACAACCTGTTGCTGCAATGGCGTAATCAAAATTTTGTGGATATAATTTGTAATCTATGTCTGTGTCTAGTGTTTAATAGATATATATTCTGATAAAATTTTCTTTTCTAATGACTCATTTTTCATTTTTATTTTGTGTTCATATATTTATTTATAATTATATATACAATATAATATTATATAATTAAATACAATATAAATTATTGTACATAAATACATATTGTACATATTGTAAATTATTATACATAATTAACAAAAACATAAACTAAATATTTTAATATTCTTTTAACAAATAAAAAGATAGTGATTAAAAAGGTTAAATTTAAAATTAACTATATATTTATAAATTATCAACTTAAATAGTTTTTTTTGAACATATATATTTTATATTTTTTTAATCAAATATATTCATATTTGATTAAAATATGAATAAAAAATATTAAATATATATATTTACACTTCAATATTCAGGAAAAAATCCTAGACATATGCAAAAGAAATAAAAAGAATCAAATAAAATTCTTAATAGTTGCGTCAGCTGTCTTACAATTTTCGAATACTATTAATCGAGCAGCTAATTATTAATCATTATCGAATTCTAATTTTTCAATATTCATATATTTTTGGATTTTAAAAATAAAGAATATCTTTTGTTACTAGCAAAGTTTTTTAAATTTAATATCAAATTTCTCTATTTTATGATCTTTTTTTATAATCTTATTTTAGTTTGCGTTTCATATATCGTAAAATATATGAGCGTTATATTGTCAGAAAACGTTTATAGATGAGATCTGAAAGGAATACCTGTGAGAACCAAGATAGAGTAAGAGGCAAGCGAAACGATATAAATCGCGTAAAACAACCCAAGCGACAGAGAATTTTCTTTTCAGTAGGATATCGGCGTATTTACGCCACTGCAAATCGGTGGATGCTGCGTCAGGAGCAATGGCGGCACTAGCTTACCTGGCCAGTACCTATCCTCCTCCCCTCCTGTTCGTATCGTCGTCACGTTCCTCAGGGCAACCCAACGAACCTGTTGCCCGTTCTCATCCAGTATCGTGTCGCTTTCACGACGATCGTGTGCGGTTCATTGCGACTGTTCTGCTTTAAAAGTTGACTTCAATAAAATTGTCTACAAAATTTCGAATAATTCTTTTTTGTGTTTAACGATTCGTGTTTAACTAGGAATGATTTTTCATAAAGATACTTTTTTCTTCTCAACTGAATTGCACATGGCATATCGTGAATCGATTCAACGATTTTATATACAATGATTTGAAATGTCGAATATTGTCAAGGATTATGTTATTAGTGAACTATTCAGTGATTGGCGCTTTTGGCAATTTATCACGACGCGCATGTCTTGTGTGAAGTTTGAGAAACTTCTTTCTGTGCATCATGATCAGTAAACTAAATATTTCAAAAATGACAATTCTACGCGAAAAAAAATATCGATTGATTTTTTTGAAAATGGATGAGAGTGTACGGGGACTGAAAAACTTTAAGGATTGTATTGTAATTCCATGATTTCGATAGAAAATAATTTGTCTCTATCTTTATATAGTGTCAACGATGATATATAAGTGCTATTAGTGAAATTTTAAAATGAATGCAGTGATCGATAGATGAGTCTTTTCGTTATTTGATTGTGAATCTATACATTATAAATTTAATTTTTTTATTGTGAAATTGTGTATGTCACTATAAAAATTTTATATTTTGAAAGATTATTGTGCTTTGCTAATGAAACATTATATGTGAAAATTTTCTAGAAATATATATAAATCGAATTTTATTATAATTATTCGCGTAATATTATTTGCATAATTGATTAATTAAAACATAATACCGTGCCATAAGTTGGGAAATGATTTCTCTTGAGTCCTGTTATAATTCCAAACGGTTAAAATATTTTTCACTCACATAACCTAATATTTTTGAATTATTATAAATAATTATTTTAAATTTGAATTACTGTAAATATAGTAATTCTAAATTAATTCAAAATTTATTCTTTGTTTTTTAATTAAGAAATTTATATTTATATTTTGATAAATTATGTAAATTTAAAATATAAATTTTGATTTAAATGTTGCATTACAATATATAAAATTTTTGATTTCTATAATATTAAATATTTCGAGAAATTTATCTATGAAAATAAGTCTTAAAGGATAAATTCATAAAGAACCTATAATCATTCTTTATATGAATTAAAATGCAAGTCGTAATCTAACAAACTTATACGTATTAAAAGTGTGCACGTGTGAAATACAGTGAAATAAAATACCGGGTGAATTACGTTGATTATCTTTGGGCGACTATTACTCTTGGTATCATCCAAATATTGTGACTTGAACTATGGTGAGTTTAACATATACTTATATACTAAAAGTCTTAGATATTGATGACGTGTACTTTAGGTTTACTCAGAATAGAAGAAATGCTTAACTTTATTACATTTAAATGATAGTAAAAAAATCAACTATGAAATTTATCTTTGACTATATAAAATATAAAAATATATAGTAATATTTCTTAATTTTTTCTTTTTGAACATCTTATTTATATTGCATTTACGATCAACATAAAATAGAATAATATAAACATCAACCAGTCGATTGGTGCAAATCGATTCGTTGGTTGCAGAAAAGGAACGAGACGTGTACAACGTAAAACATGTTGAACGTGTCGTGATTAAGGGGAAACCAACGCGTGACAAAATGTCGAGATATTTAGCAAAGCGTGCGACGGCCTCGTGACTCATAACCTCGAGAGAACGACTCTCAGGCAGGTAGGCATTTCAGTAGTGGGCGTTCTCTCGAATTCTTGTCTTATCGTTAGCATTCGACCGTGATGTGGAAATTTTTATTCGATTATCGATTATAGAAACAATGTAGATGTTTTTAAAATAATTATTCAATTTCATACATAGATATATGCTAAATTATATATTATGCATTGTATAAATTGTGCTTATAATAATTTCATAATAATAAATATACATAGATATATACGTTTAAATATGATTAAATATTGAATGGTAATGAAATAAGTTAATTAAAATAAATTGCTAAAACTGATGTTAATTATATATTTTTATTCATGAAAAAAATAGATAGAATTAACAAATATTGAGATAATTTCTCAAAGAGAACTAATGAAAAATATGTTTTTAATGATATTCGCAATTGATACGTTCAAAAGTATATAAATATTTCAGTTTCATGACTTCTTTCAGTTTTAATTATTGAAAAATAGAAAATTTCTTATTTAAAAGTGAAAGTTTGACAGAAATTATAAACATCATATTACATCACGGTACGCGATTATTAACCTGAAAAGTAACAACAGAACATTGTTAGGTAAGGGCGAGTACATCCGACTAAGCATGTGCACACATGTAGAAAACGGTGTGAGCGGATGATAACGAAGAGGAGGATGATCGTGGAGAATGGTGGCTGCTATGAGGCCGTTCGTCCAGGCAGAAGCTGAGACCGCAACCAAAGGTGAGTGGCCGCTCTCTTCTCCATGGAATGTGTTGCGTCGTCTCTCGTACGTCTTACCGAAGAATGGATTTTATCGCTTTTATACGAACTATCGCCGCCCAATTCCAATTATTATTGATAAATGCCTCGATTCTCTGCGGACAATTCGGATTATCGCGTTTCCATTTTTTCATCAACTATTACTTATTTCCTTTTTTCTATTGTTTAGTAATTATTATTATTATTATTATTATTAAAAGATAATCGATTTATGAGAGGAAAATTGGATTTAGTTCATTTTTGAAGTTAAATGTTTAAATGATCTTTTTATATTATTTGAATAAAATAATTAAATACGTAATAATTATCTGATATACGGAAATTAAATTTTTGCTCGAATATTAAACAACATGAATTTTGTACAAAAATTTTCATCTCTGGAAAGGAAATATTTCATTACTTAGATGTATTTCTAGGTGCATGCGAAGTTTTCAATTTAAGTGCACACATGAATATTATATAGCATTCACGAGCAAATTTAATTTTTAACCGAGCGTAAAGTCGACAGACAAAGATCTTAAAAATTGAAGAGCACGCTGTAGAATTATTACAGAACACGGAATGAAAAAATTTAAATTCAAATAGATGTTTCCGTGTAACTATGAATTCCTCTAATTTCTCAGTAATTATCAGAATACTAATAAACGCAAGATAAAGATTTCTCTTACTTTCATCCGGTTCGTTCAAGAACTAAAATTACATAACGAGCTTGCAACTTATATCAAGAAACAAAACCTCTTTACCGATGCACTCGTTGCAGGTGCAGTTTACATTTAGAAATTTCTCTTCTTTGCCTTAGCGTGAGATTTCGTTCAGAGAATCTCTTTTCTCAGAGTTCTAAGAATCGCGCTTTTTGTCACTTACTCTTCATTATTCCGCGAAGCTAAGGCTGCAGGAAAGGTAATCTTGCGAACAAAAGTTGATGAATAAGACTTTAATTGAGCTGACGTTGAATCGCGTTAGTCGCATCTGAATGTTACGAGAATAATTTAACAGTTTTTTTTTTTAAAAATAATTCTCCATCTTTTGAACATTCTCATAATATTTTCTTACGATAAATTCAATTGATCCCAAGGAGAAAATTCAAATAAATAAATAAATATTGAAATTAAAAAATATAAAACTGCTTTTATCATAATTGGCTTTGGCAATAACAAATTTTTGAAAGAATTTATTTGTTTTCGAAAAATTATGAAATCGTAAAAATGAAATTTTAATCTTTATAAATAAATAGAATATTCATCGCTCTAAATTTTACACATTTTTCTTTCTAAATTTTACAAAATATTTCAATATTCGCGTATCATACTAGTCCATATTATACTTCACAAATTAAATCGTTCAATTTATTTAAACAATTTATCCCAAAAATATTTTGATTTCCCTTTCTCACAAATTGCAATTGCATTAAATTTTATTATATAATTGCTCGACTCATAAAATGTCGATTATATTTCAATAACCTTTACCCCTACTCTATTCTCGAAAAACGAAATTAATATATTGGGCCGATCGGATCAAGCTGGATCGAACGTATCCAATTGTATCGGCGAGCAGTTTAAGCGGGGCAGCTTGTTGCGTACAATCAGCCGGGAGAGTTGGTGGTGTTTCAATGAGTGTTGGTATCCTTATCGACGTCCAATGTCCGCATCGATGCTGTGCCACGTAATCGCCTTTCGCGGCCCACCGCACCGAGTCGGTAACAAGCGTTGACAGCGCACCGCGCCAATTTTTCTACGCCGGTAAAGTGTTGCAATGCAAATTAGAAGCGAACCACGCGGCTCTTTGGAACGCGATTACGCGTGAGATACGAAGGGATAAGACAGATGAGATTTGAAATTGGGATTGACCAGGACCACGACGAGGAACGAGAACGAGAAAATTTTTCTTCGCGAGACTTGCGAGACGCGTTTTCGAAGAAAATGAGAGGTTATGTTCGGATCATGATTTTTACGATACTGTATTTTACGGTGTGTTACGATTTTTGTGTTATTGTTCGTCGTTTTGTCTCTTTTGGATTATAAGTGGTGTTTTTCGTGTTGTTCTTTTCGAGGAGAGAATGAAAAAAGTTTAGCAGTTTTGTCGATGATAGAAACATTGTTGGCGGAGAGTGAATGAATGAAATAACGGCACTCTAAATTTATCGAATTTGCGTGAAACGCGTTTTCCAGGAGATTGATCGACTCGAATTATGCATGCATATGGAGATTGAACACTTGATTCTCGATTATGCAAATTCTCATTTGGGCTCGAAGCGACGTTACACGCACGCGAACCGAACAATTATAACCATAATATTAACATCGAATATACAATCATAAATATAAACGTAAGTAAATTTTTTTGATTGAAATTTTTTTTCAATTTTCCAAATATCGTGAAAATTTAAAATATATTTCGTCCGGAAAAAGTTCGATCGATTCAAGTTGAATCAACGATAGTCAAACGATAACCATTTTTATACAATACGTCAAATTCTTTTCCTTATATCGTTTGACATCGCGCAAATCCTTCCCATCATCATTCTTCTTCCACCAACCAATCCAACTTGACCCACTTGCCGATCTTCATCCTTTATTTTCTCCTCACCAACTTTCCCTCGGTCGAAAAAGTCGAACGTTTCCCACGATTCGCGCGTATGCTTCGTCTCGGGATATCCTTTCTTCCTCTCGATCGAGGATGCATCATTGACAATACACGAATAGTACAATTTGCCTCTGCAAATTCAGCGCGTTTCCAGCCAAACGACTCATCGCTTTGTTTCCCTTTGATCTCGTATAATCGAGATTCCTCTTTCTATCCGTTTTCCAACTTTCTTCGGATATCGGCCTGTGTATATCTGCGCATGAAAATCTTGGAACTAAGATGATAGGCGGATCAGCTAATTTTCTGTTCCGTTACGTAGATTGGATAATCGAGAAAGTTCCGTTGACTTTTCTTCAGAGAAAATATTTTTGGATCGGTTAATAAATTTTGTTTCTTTAAAGAGATCGATAATATAATTTAAATTCTTTCTTTATTTTTTTCTTTTTTTTTTTAATAAGTGAATAGTGTGATTTTAATACGAAAATTTACAGAAATTATTATTTCTCTTATGTGATTGATTTAAATGAACGAGGTGAACGTGTTAATATTATAAATTCGAAAAATAATTTGCACGATAATTGATAACCAGTGAAGAATAAACATCGCAACAATTTGAAATCGACTTTTTTTAACACACAACAATCTTTCGCTTGGGATCTTAACCTCTCATCGTATCGTGAATTCATTTTTTTTTTAACCAAATTTAAACGAGAATAGATAGAGGAAAGTTTAAGCAAAGTTTATCTCCGATTTAGTTAAATCTTCCGGAAGATTTGAAGAACCGTTGGAAACTGAAATTTCGAAATTTGCGAGGAATAATATCGCGCGAAACTTTCTCGAAATATATACTCACGAAGCAAAAGTAGCAAGAGAATAAAAAGAACGGAAAGGAATCGAAAGAATTCTGCGAGGGGTTGGATCCACGGCATAATAAAATTCGTCATTTTCACGGCAGAGATTTTTCTCAGACACACGGGATCCCTGGGAACAAAAGGATCCACGGATATATATCGGAATTGATGGGAAGGTTGGAAGTTGCGGGAATAGGATCCGTCAGACCGGGGGTCTCTGGTGACGGCGAGTAGCGCAGGTGTTACCACGATGAATATCGACCAACTCTTTTCCCGTGCATGCATACGTTTCTGTTTCCACATTTTTCCCTACCGTGCCGTTATTGATTCCCACCACTCGCTAAATTGGATGTTTGATTCCCTTCCGCCAATTAACCGAATTAACCGACTTTTTTTTTTTTTTTCTATCGATTTCGTTGAAAGCACTCGAAAATGCATTTTTTTTTTTCTTTTCTTTTCTTTTTCTGCACTTTGCGGGATAGAATAAATAGAATCCGTAGATGAATTTTTATTTCGATGTAAAAAAAAAAAAAAGAAAAAGAAATTCTCTATCTCGTATCTCGTCGATTATCCAAAAAGTAAGATATTTTAAAATCTCTCACTTTTATTCGAATCTTATCGTATCGTGTCTAATTATATCGAAATGGAAATTGCATCTAAAATTGAATCGTGAAGTAAGTAGAGGTAAAATCTAATTTGTAGGATTGTTTTGAAGATGAATTGCGAATTAATTTGATCTTGATATAGTTATAAAAATTTTTCTCGATTTTTTACGATATTTCGTAAAAAAAAAAAAATAATTTCACGAATTCACGTTGGTGATAATAATGGAAGAGGTTTTCAGCAAGTTGCTGGCCGCGAATCGCGGATATCCTAGGCTTGCAAGAAGCTTTGGATTGAAATCGTTCCAAGATCGCGGATGTAGAAGTTAAACCGCACAATCCGTTGCTATAAGTAATATTGGTTTAAGTAAGATTGAATTTCGGCCCTTGGCAAGGAATACGCTTTTCCCTTGATAAATACGTACAACTTGAAAATTGAATCGAAATTATAAATCCTCTTCCAATTAATAAGCGAAGTTTATATTTATCCTTTTTTATTTATTTATTTTTTTTTTTTTTCCTTCTTTCGGTAACATACATATATGATCGCGTGACGAATAAATATCACTATAATTTTCACGCAAAATTTCTCAGAACAAATACTCGATCAGATTATCATCAAAATTCTGTCATTAAAAATCTTCAAATTTCGTATGATTTACATTGCAAATCGAATTTTATAATAAATATCTATTTCTATGTTTTGTCAAAACAACGCTTTTCACACGAGTTCTTCTCCATTCTCGAAAACGCGACAATTGTTTTTCCGTTCGTTCGTTCG
>NW_006263517.1:168251-169335 GCF_000469605.1 Apis dorsata | reverse complement strand
AGAGAGAGAGAGAGAGAGAGAGAGAGAGAGAGAATGTTACGTCTTCGACACGCTGGTAACGAAAGAGACCTCGTTTTGCAATCGCTGCAGATGCGATCACTTTCACAAGTGCACTCATTCCGAAGTTGATCACTGGTAAACGTCCAGTCCGGTTTCTTTTTAGCGGCGAAACAATTTTTCTTTGTTCTATTTTATCTCTTTATCTCTTCGACGAATTATATCATAATGGAAATTTAATTGAATCGTAAAGTTGAGGTGGATTTGAGGTAAATTCTAAATTTGTAGGATTTGTTTCGAAGATCAATTGTGAATAAATTTGATCTTGATATAATTATAAAAATTTTTCTCGATTTTACGATATTTCATTAAAAAATACAGAAAAAACGATATAGAAAAAATTATGCGAGAATTCAAACATCTTTCTCGAGTAAAAAAAAATCGAATATATAAATTTACTTCAATTTATGTTCAACGTCAAAATACAAATTCAAAATACAAAGTGTAATTAAGTTCGAATTTATATTTGTAGGTATATCTCTTTCTTCATCAGGGGAAATTTTTCGAACAATTTTTGCCGATTAATTCTATGGTATTTAAAAAATTTCTCTCGAATTTCAGTCATTGAGTAAAGTATCTTAATAGAAGATCGCGTTGCCTTTTCTTGTTCCTCATCTTTCGTTCATTTTTGAAGCTACCTCCCTCTGATCCATAAAGCTTCGCCTTCTGACCACCTCTGAAAAATATCTCTTTATGACAAGAACACTTCCTTTTTATTTTTAACATCGCCTTCTCGATACGGATCCTTTTCCCTCTCGAGTTTCTTAAAAAATTTTCAAACGATACTATTTTACTAATTCTCGACTACAAATTTTAAAATAAGACGGGAAGCAATTTCATTGAAATTTAAAAAAAAAAAAAAAACCGTTTCGAGAGTAAACTTTCGAGGTCGAAAATTCTTTGCCTTCCGGTCCATTCCATATCCATTCCTCCGTCGGTAACTTGAATCATTTATTCGGTATGTATCCGGCAGAAATTGGGAAGACATTTTCGAGAAGAATTATATATCGAGTCACGTAACCATCCT
>NW_006263517.1:166605-168077 GCF_000469605.1 Apis dorsata | reverse complement strand
AAAAAAAAAAAAAAAAAAGAAAAAAAAAAGAAAACAGGAAGGAAACAAGCAGCCATCTCGTTTTCATAGTTACGGTGGAGTATCGTCCTTTGCCTTTGTTAACAGTGTTGCGACGTGCCTTCTCCGTCGACCCGGTTAAATTGTACGCGTGACAACTGGCGGAAAACCCGGCAGGAACCGGGCTGTAAAAGCGTGGAGAAGGCGGAAAGAGGAGTGGAGGAGGAGGAAGAGGAGGAGGAGGAATGGGAAATACACTCTTAACGGAAGTCGGGGTTATTCCTCGCTGATGCTCGCCGCAAAGTACCTCTATTATATCCTTTCCCCTTTTTCTTCCCTCTTCCTCTATTTTTTTCCTTTATCCTCCAATGCCCCAACTTCTTTCCTCGACAAATTTCCCTCTTCTTGGCTCCAGACCACCACCCTCTCCTGTTTCATTTCGTTTCACGTTGTTTAGCGTTGTCCCAGTTTAGGGGGGAATAATTGAAAATTATTTTCGACCTTTTTATATATTATTCGTTCGAATATCTTTTCTTTCTCTCTCTTTTTCTCTTTTATCTTTGTGCTTCAACTTTTTTTCTTCTGCCAAGAAATTGTTTCGTATCTTTATGTACATTCGGTATCGTTTCGGTCGATAATTTCGAAGTTTTTTTTATCCTATCTTGACGCGATATTTAGGTTAATATGTTCTGTTCAAATTTTTAGGGCTATGAAATTCGTGTATTTTTCGCACGTTTTGGATCAATTGATCCAATTTTCTGCATCCGATTTCCACAGAATAGACACGTATACTTAGAAAAATTATTTGAGAATAAAATATTTATTCGAATATAGGAAATCAATATTGTTCTTATGTCCATTTATCGCAAAAATTAAGTTAAATTTCTCAGCTATTTTTCGTTATATCGTGAACAATTTTCATTCAATTACACAATTAAATTAAAAAGAATTCTATGCAAGTATCTTTTAATTTACCACTACATTAACTTCCATATCATATACATTCCAATACCATCCCTGTTTCCTCATCGAGCATCATCGACATTCGAGTCGATTTCCTTTACCTTTCGTCCCTGCAGTTGCAATTTCAAAAGAGGGGGGAGAGAGAAAGAGAGAGAGAAGTTTTCTTGTTCTAAAAGAATACAATCAAGATTTATAAGATAACCGAGTCGCGAATTCCCCTTTCGCGAAAAGTTTCACGGCTCGTCACGGAGAAATTACGCAAGCGAAATTATTCTTCCGCGCGAAACAAGAGCGGAGGGAGAGGAAAGTGGAAGAGCGAGGACAAACAATTATTGCGCCTTCACCCCTCCCCTCGCTGCCATCGTCCTGCGCGGATATTAAGAAGGCTCTCGAGAACGTCGAGAGCGACAATATGGAGAAAGATTCCTCATAGAGAAAAGAGGGGGAATTTTTAATCGTTCTCGATGTTTCTCGTTTTCGTGTTGTTGGTAATGGAAAAAGGAGAGATTTTT
>NW_006263517.1:165672-166351 GCF_000469605.1 Apis dorsata | reverse complement strand
GAATGACTATATTTTTTTTTTTTTTTTTTTTGACGAACGATCGTCTATGTCAATATTTTATTTCTCGTTAGAATTCTTTGGTTAGTTCAGTTCGTTTTCTTCGTCTTTAAATATTTAAAATTTGAGAAATTCCGACGAATTGTAAAGATTGAATTGGCAGAATTGTATAACGTGATATCAATTTTGATTTCACGAATTTATGTAATACAAAAAAAAAAAAGAAAAAAAAAATGAAAGTTCATTGAACAAATTTTAAAACGAAAGGCATTTTATCTCGTGCCCGTGTTATCGATGCACACCTTTACTACGTGTTACTTTCTTAAAATATTGCCGTCAAAGCTAAACATCGCCCTATTTCAGTGAAAAACGCTGACAAACGCTGATTTAGAAAAATAGCTATTGAATAGAAATTATCGTTGCCTCTTAATCGTTGATGGTGAAGGGTTCGACGGCCAATCAAGTGTAAATCGCATTCAAAAATAATTTACATAACCTATAAAAATTATTTTATATACTCAATTATTTTAATTTCAGCCATTAACAATGATTTTATCAACTAATTTTTAAATGAATTACATTCTTACTACTTAAAATTCTATTAAAAACTACTACTAAAAACGCACAGAATCGAACAAATTTTTCTTACAAATAAACCATGAAATGCCAACTCTCGAAATAT
>NW_006263517.1:161767-165312 GCF_000469605.1 Apis dorsata | reverse complement strand
CGGTTTAGAATGAAGTTGGCTGGATAAACGTTCGACTAGCGACACTCGTGTGAAAAAACGAAACTACTTTCCGAACAATCCAACAACTTACGTGGAATCGTCTATAGACATACTCTCAAATGTTAATTCGCTACATTTGTACGCTTATACTATATTTGTCGAAGGTAAAGCAAATGCGGATAAAATAAATAACGAACGATCGAATATTTGCGGATGCAATGTCGGTCTGGATGTTGGTAGACTCGGTGATGCATTGGCGGCAATATCCACCTGTTTCGCATGAAATACGAAAGCAGGTTGTCGCGGTGCACCTCGGTAGATCTTCGATATTGCTCGCCAGGCTTGAATTACGGGTACGTTGCCTTTTTTGAGCGCGGCCATAACCTCGCTTATTGAATATATCGGCGTGTCCATTTATTCGAAAATCTTACTCAGTTTCGCTTTCACGCCTCTCCAACTATTGAAGATTTTTATCCGCTCTATTTCGTTTTTGAACACGTTGCGAAAATTTGAGAAATGTAACATTTATATTCTTTTATTTCCGTTGATATGAATGATATTCGAGTATCGCGCCGCTGTCTTCGGTTCCTTGTTAAAATGTTTTTACGGATACAAGAGTATCCGAAATTGGATCTGGAATAAAATAAAAGCGAAATCTGTGATAAAATTTATATATTCGATTTTTGGTTCCACGAATACGAATAATATTTGTTCCGTTGCTTTCATATGTTTCTATTTGTTAAAATAACTTTCAACATACGAGAGTATATAGACATTATAGTAAAATAAAATTCATTTTATTTTCTCTCTGTTCCACGATTATAACTAATATTTCGTGAATATTGAATATTGCCCTTATATTTCGTATATCGTTAAAAAAATATCCGTTGAAGATATTTGCTTCTCTCTTCCCTATTTTGTACTTTGAGCGTGGATTATATATAAGAACCTGAGCGTCATTTTACCGGCAAAGATGTGAAAGACGAATAAGGTGTAACCTTCTTCGCGTTACCTGAAAGAAGGGTTGTCTCGAATTACTGAGAGAAACATTTTCCAAAAAATATCTTTGTTAACACGAGTAAAACTCTTTATGATCTCGCGTGTTAATTGGTTCTCGGCGACTAGTAATTAAAATAAAAAAAAAAAATATGTGAAATTTGTCGAGTACTATAGAATATTTAAATTTATTATTATTATTATTATTATTCGTATTGGCATTTCGACATATTTTTCTCATTTTCCAGATTTCACTTTTGTTCCACGTAACATGGAATTCGCATTGCAAGCTCGTGATATTTCACGATATCAAAAATTGATATCTTCTTTCTCGATTTCACGGTCGAACTAACTCTCTCTCTTTCTCTCGTATCTTCAAGCCACTTTGCATCCAGCCAACCGAAAAAGATACGATACGCTTTTCCAAACTTTGGAAAGACACTTTGAATAATGCTATTGTTCCTTCGAGGGGGGCAAGTAAACTTTGTTTGCTTGCGCTTGATCATATAAAAAGGTTTTCTCTCGCTGACGTAAAAATTACAATACTGATGCGCAGTATTCGACGCATACAATTGTATATGTGATTCGTGGGTGAGCCTGAAACCGCCTCGAATCGTTAATCTTCGCAAGTTTTCTTTTCTTTTTTTTTTTTTTTTTTTCTCAAAAATCTCAGAATCTCTTTTCGAAGATTACATTTATTTCTCCTCTCGCGCACCTGTTTCCAAATAAGGACGAATTCACATTTTTACGTTTAGGAAGGGTGTGCGTTGATTCGTACACTCACTGAAGAGTGGAAGAGCGAAAACTGGAGATTATTCGAATTCAGTTCAATGATTAAATTCATCTTCCTGGCTTTTATAAAACAATTCAAAATCTCTCATTTTTTAAAATAAAAATCTATATAGTTATTAAATTAGATTGTTTTATAAATAATTCATTTGTAAAAAAATGAACTACTTCTTCTTAAGATTCTCAATCAGTTAAATTCATCTAACTGACTTTTCATAAATTTCGTTTTCTGCAATAGATTCTTGTTTCGCAAAACAGTCCAAAGTCTTTTATTTTTTTTTTCTTTAAATAAAAATCAATATAATTTACATAAACTAGATTGTTTTTAAATAAATCTACTTCCTTCTCAAAATTCTTAATTAATTTAATTGGCTTAATTTTCAAAATTTCTCTTCTAATTTTTCAAGGGATGCGTTCTTATTGCCCAAATCAATTCGAAATCTACAAATAACACTTATTTCTTAATTTACACATAAATTTTATTTTTTAGATATATTAATAAGATTCTCGATTTCGATCATCGATTTTTCTCACGATTCCGTGTCGTGCGTTATTTTTTCTTTTTTCGAATCTTTCCCAGTAATTGTTCCACTGTTATCCTCGACTTAAACTCGTTCCACGTGCCACGTTAATCGAGCGTGTAACTCGAAGCCGGAGAGGAAGTGAAAGATCTTTCACGGTCTCGAGACGCGGTCTCCGAAGAAAAGAAAAAAAAAAAAGAGAGAGAGAGAGAGAGAGAGAAAGGAAAAAATTGCTCGTCCAGTAAGAAAGATGGCGGGCAGGCACGTTCGACGATCCACTAGAGAAAAATCGATCGTAGAGTGGTTTCGTGCCCCACGCTTCACGCTTTTCGTTTCATTCTCTTTCAGGTTCCGGCGGCATCGGTACACGCCTCGTTTAAGCTCCTTCTCGAGAACCGGAAGTCGATCCACCGCCACGCGATATTCACGAATTTCGACCGAAATTTGTGAATGGATGTGATAGAAAGAAGTGAGCGAGTCAGGTTGTTTCGCATCATCCTGAAACCACTTTTTTGCGCGATTGAGAACAACGAGAGATAGATACACGTATCGTTGAGTTTACTTTAAAATGTTCTTTGATACTTGCTTCTATAATTGTGAACAGCAATTTATGGGAAATTTATATTTTTGATAAAATAAATAGCATAGCTTGCGATCTGGTATCATTTATGGACTCGAGAGAGATTTCTGCCGTTTTTCTAAAGTTTCGAAAATCGAAATTTTTTTTTTTAGAATTGTTTAGAAATTTAACCCATTTATGGAAAAATAATAACATCGATATTTCTTGCATTAATACGATAGTTTAATTTCGATTAATTTCTCGAAAATGTGCTTTCATTGTGATTTATTATTATACTCTTTTATTTTCGTAAAAAAAAAGATTATATTTTAAACTAATCTTCTTACAATCCTTCTTACATAAACTTCTAAATGAAATATACAAGGGAATACAAGAAGGCAGTGTTTACAAATTTCCTTCTCCCTTTCGTTGCATCGAGAAATCAAGGAGATTTCATTTTTCCATAATAATAATAATAATAATAATAATAATGGACGAAGAAACGGGATATCGATTCCAGCAGCGCGCGTATTTTTTATCATTTTCGCGCGATGCCATTAACGTCAGAAGAAGAAATTTCAAAGTTTTATCCCGGAAGACGCATCGAGACGAGAGCAAAAAGAGGGATCCGGATCATCGAGGCGTGAGATCGCGCCGCTTCTGGCGAGCACGTGTCTCTC
>NW_006263517.1:159831-161390 GCF_000469605.1 Apis dorsata | reverse complement strand
CTCTCTCTCTCTCTCTCTCTCTCTCTCTCTCTCTCTGTCCGCGTAATTCGTTTTTCCACGATCGTCGACCTCGTTGAAAACTTGTCCAACAAGTGATGGGAAATATTCGTTAAAACGGTATTCAGGGCGCCATTTTGTTTCGCTGATCGATTTTATTGAGGATCCAAAGGGGATTTTTCTCGATATTCTTGCAGATATTAGAAATAATAATAGAGATTATATTCGTGGATTCGAATTGATATTAGACAGTTAAGATAAGAGTCTTTGAATTTTAGTTTCTTCGAATGCGTAGATTTTATTTTAAAGTTGGAAAGTTTCTTGGTTCAAGTTTGAACCTGGGGTAAAAGTCTTCGAAGCAATTCGGTAGTTTCTTTTCTAAAGAGGTAAAGAGGGGATTCTTGCGACGAGGAAATAGTTTTAATTGTTTTTTTTTTTCCCTTTGATTAAGATTTCGTGAGTTGTGGAGACTTTTGTTGTCTTCTTTCGAAATCGAATTATTCTACGACTCTCTTTTAATTTTTATTTCCTTGTAATTATAAACTATGTTATATCATGGTTGATTATTTTTACACTCGTAGAAATGAATGAAAGAAGTTTTTTTGAAGTTTTCAAGAACAGATCGAGTAAACTTTCGTGGAATTTTTTTTTTTTCTTTTTTCAATTTTCTTCACCACGTTTCAAACCACGTCTATCCTTTAAATCGGCTTCGCTTTATCCTTCACTTTATATAACGAACGTGATAGCAAGAAGGGGAAAATTGTTGAAAATTTACACGTGGCGAAATATTACGATTTAACCAGTTATTCAAAATTTAACCGAATCATTCGATCTCAATCTCAATTTTACAACATTTAGAGAGAACAGTTTGCAGTTTTCAACTTCAATAATACTCTCCTCAATGAATAATATATAAACCGCGAATCTCTCTTTAAATTCTTTCTTCCAAAGAAGCTCGTAATAACCACTTCTTCTTAATTAATACCATTTTTAATTAATAACAATAATAATAAAATACGGCTAGAAGAGAAGATCGAACAAATCCTCCTAATTTTTAACTAAAAACAAATCTACCAAAACTTCGACGAGCAGGAGAAATAAATTCTCCTCTTGAAATTCGAGCATCGTCATTATCGTTATCGTTCTTTTTTATTACCCAAGAAAAAGAAAAGCGGGCGCGCGCGTGTTTATTCGGTTCGAGCGCGCGAAAGTGTTTAACAGCCACGCGGAGATAAACCGAGGAGGAGAAGATTAAACGCGTTCCCTCCTAATTAGACGGATCTGGGCAAACGCCCAGACCGGCCACTCGATCGGTAAGAAGATCGGTTAATTTCGGCCCCTGATTTCATCCGAATTCTCCACTCGCTCTCTCGGTCGGTAAATCGCCATTCCCCGATGCGAAAACTAATTTTAACACCTTTCAACAACCAGCCACTCGAACATACGTGCCCGCCTTTCGCCGTCTCGAAAATCATCCAAAACCAAATCGGACCGATTTCTCGCTACCCGTTTGTGAATCCGGCCGGCCAATATTCGACCGATTCCTGCAAATATTGATCCAC
>NW_006263517.1:155479-159567 GCF_000469605.1 Apis dorsata | reverse complement strand
TCTCTCTCTCTCTCTCTCTCTCTCTCTCTCTCTCTCTCTCTCTCTCTCTCTCTCTCGAAATTTCGCCTTTTTTCCAACTCTCTTCCATCTGTTTCCAAGTTGCGTGCAATATGGATCTCTCTCTCTCTCTTTTTCTCTCTTTCCATGGCTCGTTTGTCGAGCAGCGAATTCATTGTGGAAATTGCATCGGGTTCCGGAACTCGTAAATGAAACTGCAACTATAAAACGGGATACCCTCGTTGAGCACAAAGGGGAAATGGATAATGGGGAATTGCTCTTAAACTGCCGCCGATTATCGATCAATTTTCGTTTCGAATTTGTTGTATCGCCGTGATTATTCGACGACCCGATGATTCTTTTTCAATTTTCTGAAAATATTGAAATTTTGCTACCGGGGATTTTTTCCCCCCCGTGATATGTGCGTTATTTGACACTTTTTAATAATTCGCGAGCCGACGTGTTTCTTCCATTCGTTTAATAACAGTTTGTATTATTTATCGATAGAATAGAAAGAGAAAAGGGTATTTTTTATTTTTACAAATTATTATCTTTTCTCTGTTATTTTTCAAGCTTGCTCGTCTCGAGAAAAGAGAGATACGAAATAAATTCGATAATCGTTTCTTAACTTTTTTTTCAATAAATGTATATTCGTGGATTGTAGACGTTAAAGCAAACACAAAAATTGCATCATTTTCATTGACAATTCTTTTATCTCTCTGATTCTGATTCTCAACAGATCAAGGAAACGAAATTACAAATTAAAGTACATTAGAGTGAGTGTAAAGAGAAATATATATTATTTCTTAGAAATTGTAACCTTTCGTATCCAATATCGAACTTGGAGTGATCTTATTCCTTATTATTATTAAATTTGTATCGCAAAACACAAAAATTATATTCGTTGATAATCGATAATATAATAATAATATGTATATTATTTCTCTGAAAAATTGTTATTATTCAGGAACAATACTTTTCTATTTAAATTGAACTTGGAGATGAGGAAAATTGTTGAATCGTTTTGTTATTCCGTTAAATTTGTATCGCGATATCGATCGAAGGGAAGGGCGGCGAAACGGGGACAGAGAAGACGTTCAGAGTGAACGATGATCGGAGTGGAGAGGTATGGCGCTGGTAGACGTATAAGATCGCGCGGAGGAAGGTTGATCAGCGAGTGCGCGTTTCCCCTCGACACACGCGCCTCTGTGCGCCGACCAGCCGGATCAACAACCGGACGCCACTTTGCCTTCTTTTGCGTTTCATCTACTGCTGCCTGCCACACTCGTCCCGCCTCGCCTCCAGATGCACATTGGATACCGAAAGTATTT
Source organism: Apis dorsata (assembly GCF_000469605.1). Classification (NCBI taxonomy): domain Eukaryota; kingdom Metazoa; phylum Arthropoda; class Insecta; order Hymenoptera; family Apidae; genus Apis; species Apis dorsata. Next base: position 158,239 of record NW_006263517.1, on the reverse strand, counting down.
TAACCCTATGCCTTGTTATATACGTACGCATCCAGTCGTATTCTTGCGCGCCAGTGTCTACTGCCTTCTCTTATTTCCTAAATTTGTGTTACAAAAAAGAATCGTCAGTTGGTAAAATTTTCAAATTTCTATCTTATTAATAAAGTTAAAATTAAAAAAAGAAGAAAGAACTCGGAAAATTGTAAAACAGAAGGAGAAATAATGATAGTGTTATGAGTATTATTTTTTTTAATAAATTTTAATAATTTAATTTAGAAGGAGAACTTCGAACTTAATGTAAGGAAATATTATATAAGGTTCATTCTTTTGCACATCGTATACGAGAGTGGGGATTCGAACGAATATAGACATCGAGTGGTAACATTTATCTTGGAATTCACTACGATTTATACTTATAATTATATATCGTCATTTTATATTAAATTCACTTATAGAAATAATTATTTAATTTAATCGATTATTAATCTGATCAATTGGAAAATTCACAAGAAGTGGAATCGATCGGTTTAATTTTAAAAAACAAAAGCTCGCGAAATGATGATATGACGTAACAGTATAACAATATTTTCTTTGACAAAAGGAGAAGAATTCTAACATCTTGACGTTCCTGGACGTTTTGATTCCAAGATGCACGGTTAATTATCGATACCATCACAACATCGATAATTACCACAAATTTCTCGAATCGTTTGTTCTTTTTTTTTTTTAAACGAGATCGTTTCGCACGGTGATCAGCCCTTTTGCGCGCTAGTTGCGCCATTGTTGCGCATGCGCGCTAGAAATTGTTTCCGAGAACGCAACCGAGCAACTTCTTTGCCCAAGCTGCCGGCAGCCAGCTTCGAAACGGAAATAAGAATTCCGTATCGGACCAAAAGAAGTTCAGAACTCGACCCATGAGAAACCGTAGCACGTGAGCCAAGGAAATAAAAGGTGAGGTTTCACGGAATATCGGTGGTGTAATTACAGGACATCGTCGCGAGGGGATTAATTCGAATTATACGATTCCACCTTGAATACAATGTTACACGTTGCGCCTCGTTTTCTTTCCTTTTCTCCAGCTTCTCCGTCCCTTTCTCGTGAAGAATCGCGAGAAGGCCAGCGAGTCGAAGACTTTCTTGTACACTTGGCGTAGAATTTATACATCTCTATGGGAATATATATGTTCTTTTATTCGAATTGTTTTCAGAGATGGAATATTTTTAAAGGGAAATTTATATCGATTGAAAATCATAAAACAAACGTAGAGATAAAACGATTAAATCATTTACGTTACATTTTCCTTAATTCATAAAAATTTCATATCTTAATCGAAATATCGATATAATATATCTTAATCATCCACATTTTTATCGTTTAATATTTACATCGAATATATCCGTAGACAGATAAAGTTTGAAATAATCTACTTTATTTATCGCCACTTATCGCTTTCACTTTTTCTTTCCATTAGAAAAAAATTGAAACCGATCGAAATTCCACTATAAAAATAATAAAAGACAATAATAGGAACGCGTTGAAATATCCATAAAGGCTGGCTTGTACCTCGACTTTTACTCGAGGAAAATGTTGTTCTTATTCCCTCGGCGTTGCATTAGAACACGATTGGAATTTCTCGCAGAAATCGAGGACGTCACGTTGGTCGCGGAGGGATCGGCTGGTCGCGGGCAAACATCTCCAGCTGACATACGCGCGGGAACACGTGCGTCTTCTCCGCTTCTCGTCTCCACGCCGCGACGCTTCTTCCATTTCTTCGTTGTCCGCCGCGCTTCTTTCGGCGCGAACTTGCGCCCGCCAGCGGCCAGTATCGTTCGAAACAGCCGTCGCGAAACAGCTCGGCGACTCGATTTCACCCGCGTACGTCCGAAACGATCCTTCGAATTTCAACTTTCCCCTCTTCTCCTCCCTCCACGAATTCGTTCGAGAAGGGGAAAGGGGGAAAATGATTTTGCACGGTTCGAAAAATTGTGTTTCGAAGATAAAGTAAAGGGGAAAAAAAATGTGAATGATCGAGTGTCGTCGAGTGCAGAGTCGAAAAATTGGAAAAGAAGAAAACAAAAAATGGAAATTATTTTTCTCGTTTGTCGAGTCAATATCGAAATTGATATATAAAAATGTGAATGAAAATTAAGAGCGAAGCGTGCAATTTTATGTGGACAGTTTACATGGGTGATGAGAACTCGCCGTTGTTCGCGAATATCGCAGCGTACGGACGTTGATTAATTAATCCGCGGATGATTCGAGTCGGTGTGTATACGCGTTGTAAAAAGTGTGGAGTGAAATTAATTTACCTTGTCACGCTTTTTTAATCGAATGATCAATAATAAATCGCACGATACACGTTTCTCCCCCTTCTCCGAATCGTATACAATAGTTCGTATTGCTATCGTTCAATTTGTCGAATAATACTTCGACGAATGAAAATATTTCAGTAATTCTATCTTCCTCTTCGAAGAAAGAAATATTTAATCTTCACCGAGAGGTCGTACAACAGTGCCTCAACCTTCTCATCGACAATGTCACATTTTATGGAATATTAGCCAGCATTTTAAATAGTCGGATATCTTTTTCCTCTTTTATTTTTCATACTTACTATTTATATTACGTAGCGATATATATACTTGATTTCCAATTCAACGAATGCAACGTTCAAAGTTTTCCAAAGAATGATACGCGCTCGAAGAAGTTATAGATGCACGGTAGTAGTTGCGCGATGAAGTAGAATCGAGAGTTTCGCTGCTCGAATATTGAGAGCCATCGGAC
>NW_006263517.1:152532-155120 GCF_000469605.1 Apis dorsata | reverse complement strand
GGAGAGGAGGGGAGGGGTGGGGAGGCGCGGTGGAACGCGAGAGAGGAAAAGATAAAGAAGGAACAAAAAAACTCGTGGCTGGAACGACGTTTCCTATGTAAGTGAGTACGTGTCTGAAATACGCGAGGAGGATCGGCTACGCAACCGGTCCGCAACGTCGACATTGTTTCGCGTCCTCTGCGCCCCGCCTCGTCCATCCACGCTCCATTACCCCGTGCCTCTTTGAATTTCGATCGTGCTCGAAATCGCACCGGAGAGGGACGCGCGTGCCTCTCCCCGCTGATTTTCCCTTCATACGCGAATTTGTTTGTTATTTCAAACCAGTGTTAGTTGGTCGGTCAATCCCTCTTATAGACCCGTTTAAAGCGTTTGGAATTTGAGTAGGTGGAGAAGTACTGTTAAGCAAGATTCTTATTTTCTTCGCGAAGTATTTTATAGATCGTCGATGAAAAGTTTATGAAATTTAATAAGAGATTCTTCAAGCATGAAAATTTATATTTTATTTGTTTGTTTTAGAGAAAATGTTTCTGTTTTTCTAGAAAGAATTTTTTAGTTTTCAAAGAAAGAATTTGAATGTTGAAAAAGAATATCGTGATTCATAAATTTTATCCTTTGAATATATATCTTAGATTTTCGAAAGGAAAATTTGTAAATCTATATATTCTTCTTTTTTCGAAAAGTTTAGAATTTAAATATTGGAACTCGAATAGGTGAACAAATATTGTTGTAAATGAGATACTTTCTTCGTGAAGATTGTCGATGAAAAGTTTATGTAATTTAATAAGAGATTATGAAAATTTCGAGTATGAAAATTTTTATTTTATGTTTTTCTTAGAGAAAATGTTCCTCTTTTTCTAATCAAAGAGAGACAAAATTTGAATGTTGGAAAAAGGTGTCGTGATTCATAAATTCCTCAAATATATTTATTTCGAAAAAAGAATTTTTATAAAGTATAGGATTTTGTGAGGAGACAGTAGATCGATAAATTTACTTATTTAAAATTTGAATATTGGAAAAGGACGTCGCAACTCGAGTAGGAATGGAGAAATATTGTTGTAAATAAGATTCTTATTCTTCTGAAGCATTTTAGATCGTCGATGAAAAGTTTATGAAACATGTGATTTAATAGGAGATTTTCAAGCAATTGAATTCTTTTAGAGCAATGTTCCTCTTTTTCTCTAAATTTGGAATTTGGAAAAGGTTTCATAAATCTTATTTCTTAAATATATATTTTAGATTTTGGAAAAAAAATTTGTAAAGTATAGGATTTCATGAGGAGATAGTAGATCGAATTTATTTATTTAAACCTAAATATTCTTCTTCTCTTGACAATTTTAAATTGAATATTGGAAAAAGATTGTTATAAATAACACCTTATTCCTCGCCAAGTATTTTAGATTTTCATGAATCACGAAATACATGATTTCATAGGAGATTTTCATTTTATTTTTAGAAGTATATCTATCTTTCTTTTCTTCTTTTCGAAACTCGAAGAAAGAAAATTTTTAAAATTCGAATATTCGCAAAAAGTAGTCGAAGGAAGACTCAACAAGAGATATAAACTAAAATGTGGATGATATCTTACTTCGCACGAAGGTATTTTAGATTTTCAAAGGGAAGTTTATAAAGTGCATAGTTTGATGGAAGGATAATTTCAACTAGTTTCGAATTGCTAGTCTATCTTTGAAGGTGGTACCAAGATGATGTCCTTAAGAAGATTTATATGAACGTGTACGGTTGTTTAAGACAGTTTCTACGCATTCTGCTGACTCCAAAGACGGTCATTCATTACGAAGTTTGTACAGTTTGTGTGCATCCGTTTCAAAAGCGTTTAACATCTTTGCAGAGATATCCTTTCCACGTAAATTTCTCGCTTGTTCGATCGAAATTTTCGAGGTTACAATCAGGGAACGAGACTCGAACACTTCACAACTAAAAAAAAACACAAATTATTCTTCGTTTAAATTTTACAAAATGATTTCACGTTTCAGAAAATTACCATTATTCGAATAAAGGAAGAAAAAAAAGTAGTAGTCATTAATCGAACAAAAAGCCGATCTCTGATCAACGCGCGTTACATATCGAATTAAACGAATCAAACTCTTTGAAGCGTGATGAACTCGGCAAACTGGAAGTTAAAAATCGTTTTTTAAATTACGTTATTTTCAAAAAACAAATTCTTCGCTTGAATTACTGTAAACGGAGCAAAACGTACATTATATCCAACGATGTAACGAATAATCGAAAAATTCGAAGACCGAGTTCGAAAATCGAGTTAAAGAAGAAGAAAGGACATCAACAAGAGTTCCTCGAAACGCCTGTGTTGCGCGTCTAACGCGAGAAGAAGAAGAAGCTGGGATGACGATTACTCACGATTAACCACGAAAGCTAGCAGCGATCACTCGAACGAACGAAAAAAAGGTCATTCGCATTTCGAGGGAACCACGAGATAGAAAGAACCGTTCCTCGAAATTCCATTCGAGCGCACCGAGGCCACTCAAGAATCCGGTCTCGAGGACGTGTCAAGGAACCCGGAACCCCTCTCTCTTTCTCTGTTGCAATCTCTCGAATACGGAATCGATGAAAGA
>NW_006263517.1:148943-152331 GCF_000469605.1 Apis dorsata | reverse complement strand
CTCTCTCTCTCTCTCTCTCTCTGCCTGGAAGAGGATCAAGAGAGAGGGATATCCTCTCGTTCCTCGAATCGTCGAACGTCCTCGAAGAGGGAATTCGAGTTCGCCACCAGTGGAAGAGTGTAAGACGAGGGAGTTTCCGAGATGTCCAATTGCTGCAGCTGCATCCGTGATTGCACCGCGGACACTTATCAACCGCTGAGCTCGCAGAGATTCGGGTGCAGCCGCGGCAAGGTGCAGAGGGACGGCAGAGAGGCCGTCAGGAGCCCGAGGAACCAGCGTAGAAAGCTTAGCGTACGATACGACGCGGTTAGGCCGGCTCGAGCTGCAAGGTTAGATAATGTTCGGTTTAACGACCGATGCGGGGATTGTACGATTGCGAATGGATCTTGGGATTGGGATTGGCAATTTCGAGAAAATTGACTTGGAAATATTTGAAATATTTTTTCGTATTATTGAAGATTTTGTTTATAATCAATCACGCGCGTCAAATTGTTACTTTAGCATTAAGAGAAAAAGATTTTGACCCGTGTTTCTAATTTTTTAAACGATATTTAGTATGTTAATAAGTTATATATGGGTAAAAAAAAAAAAGAAAAAATGTGAAATCTTACTTTTTATTAAAGTATCGATTCTATTTTTTGTTGCAGGTGAGTGATCGATAAACCGAGGTAAGATTAAAAACACCATTAAATTAATTCTTTCGCAATTTGCACGTGTCCCAATTTGCATAATTCCGTAATCCGTTCGTTTCTCATCGAAGCGAGAACGAAAGACAAAGAAATTTTTCGAAATCGTCACGCGACGACGCTTTGCGGTTTTCGACGACCAATTCAGCCAGTTCGAAGGATTAACAGTGTAATGCTTGCATGTACTGTTGTACTGTTGCCAGAGTTGGATATTAATCTGTTGAAAAAGTTAATTACTTATTAAAATGCTTGAATAACATTTATTGGTAACTATTATGTAGTTGATCCTATTACAGTTATTTGCGGTTATTATTATTATTATGTTTTACAACGATAAATTATCGAAGTAAGTTTATTCGTAAGTTCAACTATTAAATTTTGCCCATCACTGGTTGTGAACACAGCTATAGCTGCCACGCTGCTCGGTGTCAGGATGCGCGAAGGGTTGAGATCACGTGAGCGCCTGTCCAGGGAGAGGGGGTAGTCCCATGATTTTTCCACGATCGTGCGGAAGTGGCTGTCAGTTCCGCAGGAACTCTCGCGCGGTTCAGACGTTCGCGATATGTTCTTAACTCTTTCTCTCTCTTTCTCTCTCTGTTTTTCTCTGTCTATCGTTTCTTCTCTCTCTTACTTCGACGTTTCCGCTGTGCGTGATCTCGTATCGTTTCGCATTGTCTGTCCGTTTATGTTTGTCTGGTGCATTTATTTATTTCATAAATCATTCGTAATATAATTTATTTTATCGTTGCTATTCTCTCTTACGATATATTTTTTTAAAAGACATTACTCGTCTCGTTTTATCAAAGCTTTCTTTTTCCAGTTGATTATTCTTTCTCTTTTCTTATTTTCTATATAATTATAATTGAAACTATATATGACTGAATATTATAAGTAGTGATTGTGTGTATTGTATATTAATACGTCTTACTTCGAATCTAGTGTTTACAATTATTTATCGAAGCGCAGAGGAGTCAAGCAGTGTAAGAATTGTGTTCGGTTTGAAATGAGCTCGAGTGATTCTATTTCTGCGAGAAATTGATTTCTCGATTCAAGTTGCCGGCATTTTCATTAATCACATCGTTGCTTCGGATTTAACGGATTATTTAGCTATCGCGAAATTTATTAAAATTCCTTTTCAAAAAGCGAATTGATAAAGAAATATAAGTAATTCGAAGAGATTGAAAGTTTTTTTTATCTCACGATGAAAAATTTTAATTTTTTAAACTCGATACCTTTTTACATCGCAACACGTTCCATTATTCGTAGGCATCGATGATTTGATTCCATTCCACTTCGTCTCTCTTTTTCCTGTGTATCTCTTTAATCTCATCGTCTTTCGTCGCGTAAATGACACTAGGCCAGCCACTAGGGGCGAAATAAATGAAATTGCTGTCGCGTATAGCCTCCGCAAGTACTCTGATTAATGCCCTCAGCATTGTGCAACTATCTCTGACCCCCGGTAGAAGCGACAAAGCGATTTTCATTGTACAGTTACTGCAGATTATCTCGCGACAAAAGGGTTTCGCCCCTGCAATTTGCCTCGACTCGATGAAAACTTCCTGTCTTTCGAAATTATGAGAAAAATCTCTTCTTCTTTTTCTTCTTTTTTTTTTTCCTTTTTTTCTCTCTCTCTCTTTTTCTCTCTCTCCTCAATAATTTCCCTCGTATAACGAGGTTGTTACCTTTGCCGCGTTAGTTAGAAATTTTAGACGCTTCCAGCGATAAATATTTCAGAGAATGATATATATTTGTCCGAGAAACAAGTTAATACGAAAAGATTTGCTGCGTTATAGAATTACTCTATAAGAAAGATTAATGTTAAATTGTTGTGCAAGGTATTAATTTAACCTTTTTTTTTTTTTTCGAAGAATTTTTCCACACGAAATCTGATTCTTTGAATATAATAGTATTAGATAAATATATTGTGTTAAAAATAAAAAATAAATAAAAGAAAAAAATCGTTCATTTCTATAAAATAAAACGTCACGATTTTAAGACGACGACAAGATTAGAGGAAAGGAATAAAAAGGTGCAACGTATAGGTTGAAGCATATTAAGCATATTGATTCACCAGATATCCAAACATTTGTCTTTCTACGGTATGCATAACGAACGATTGGAAACGTTCAGGGTTCATCGAAGAGGTATTCATCGAGGAACGAATCGACGTTTCGTGGAAGCTTCTTCTTGTCGGTGATTAAATATGTGTGCGTGGATAAAAAGTCGTCGGGTAGAATGCAGCGCTTGTTCGGGACGCGCCTCTTTGGCATTTACATTGCGTTCAACGTGGCATGTACTGTTATTTCCATAGGCCTCGGTGATATCATCACGATTCTGGAAACATTTCCTCGTTCCATCGGATCGAGGATCCATTCGGATACGATATCGTAACGTAACTCGCAGTTATCGAATACGACGCTTTCAATTTCCATAATCGAAATTTAATTTCGTCATCTTATCCGTGTTGAAGGCTCGGTTGAGGTTCTCGACTCGATTCGAAGTTTTTTTTCTCCCAGAAAATTGTTTTTCACCGCGTTTCGAAATTTTAGGAAGGAAACATTGGGAAATTGAATTGAAAAATTATTTTTTTTTATGAAAATTATTCTCAACACTTCTACTCGTGAAAATTACTCTCAAAAGAGACTTTTGCTTTCGAATATATTCGCATACCACTCGGTTGAGATTTTCAACTCGATTCGAAT
>NW_006263517.1:144636-148902 GCF_000469605.1 Apis dorsata | reverse complement strand
TTTTTTTTCTCCCAGAAAATTGTTTTTCACCGCGTTTCGAAATTTTAGGAAGGAAACGTTGGGAAATTGAATTGAAAAATTATTTTTTTTTATGAAAATTATTCTCAACACCGTTTACTCGTGAAAATTAGTCTCAAAAGGAACTTTTGCTTTCGAATATATTCGCATACCGCTCGGTTGAAACTTTCGACTCGATTCGAAGTTTTTTTTCTCCCAGAAAATTGTTTTTCACCGCGTTTCGAAATTTTAGGAAGGAAACGTTGGAAAATTGAATTGAAAAATTATTTCTTTTTTTTTTTATGAAAGTTATTTTCAACACTTCTACTCGTGAAAATTACTCTCAAAAGAGACTTTTGTTCTCGAATATATTCGCATACCGCATAGAAATAACCTAAAAAAATATAAACGTAACTTCAACGAGAGAATCAACGTTACGATATTCTCGATGAACGCTTCTTTATCGATAATTCTCCAAATATTTTCTCTCTGAAATTCTTTTTTTTTTTTTTATTTTTACGTATTCGTTTCACGAATTTCGTTTGTTTTTAACAAAATTTCTCATGCTAAGACCAAATAAAGGAAGAAATGCAAATTGAATTGAAAATATACGTATAGTGACATTCGCGATGGAAGAGACGTGCATTCTCTGTGAATAATAAGAGTAAGGAACATCTGGTTCTCGTTCGCAAAGGGCCGAGCTAACCTAGCTGTCCAAAATGCTTCTTGAACCAGCCGAGCATTCTTAGTAAGTGGTCTGTGCTCTTTATTTACAGGATATATTTGTATGTGTCTTCTGTATGTCGGTGCGAGCTTCTTCTTGTACACTCCAGAAAAGTCAATGGACTTTTCTGTCCAAGCCAAGTCTGTCGAATTTACCCCTTTTTCCTTCTTATCTCGTAAATATATACATACGTTCTTCTTTTTTTCTCTTATTGCTTTTTCTTTCCTTTAATCATTCTTCATAAACGTTTTCATAAAATAAAGAAAAACGCGTAAACTATAGAATAATTAAAAAAAAAAAAACTGTTGTAATTAGTTGTACTGAATTACTCCTAAAGGAAAGATTCGATCATCGAAAAATAATAATAAAACAAATTACTTTCTATTACTCATTTGTTCTAGAGTTACTCGATCCCATCACTACCGAAGGAACCTTAGAATTCAAACCAATAGAATCAATTATCCAAAAAGTTTCAAAAACATTTCTCAAAGAATTCACAATAATTCTATTCATATGCCACGCCAACGTCTCGAGAATCATTCCCACCCCCTCTCACCCAATCTCTCGATCGAAATCTCGTTTCCAATTTACCCTTTTTTCCTTGTTATCTCTTATATATTGAAATAAATATATACTCTTCCTTATTCCTTCTTTTTTTTTAATCATCAACATTCTTCACAAATATTTTCGTTAAAATAAAAACGTGTAAACTAAAGAATAAATTACAAAAAAAAAAAAAACTATTGCATTGTAATTGGTTATCGAATTACTCCCAAAGATTAAATAAATTAAGTTACGAAAAAGTAAACCAATTTCTTTGAAAAATAATAATAAAACAAATTCTATTACTCGCTCTAGAGTTACTCGATCCCATCACTACCGAAACCGACCACTGGTACAATATCCGTGGAATCAATTAAATCAAAAAATCAAAAAAGTTTTCAAAAACATTTTCTCAAAGAATTCACGATAATTCTATTCATACGTCTCGAGAATCATTCCCCTCCCTCCCCCTCAACGATCGAAATCTCGTTTATTCGCAGGAAAAACGGCGGCGAATGCAAATCGAGGATCTCGCGGTGAGATAATTTCGCGTTGATTGCGCTCGTTCACGTTGTTTACGCGAGGTGTCCCTATAAATATTCAGCGCCCCCTGCACTTTTCCCTCCTCGAATCCCCCGCGCGATTCGAATCCCGTTAGGGGGATCGTCGTCGACGACGAAGGGATCGTTAACGAACGCGGCTCCACTGTTCGCGTGGAAACGGTGCGATTCGCCTTCCACGGAACACGTACGTACGCCTAGCCACGAGTGAAAGTGAAAAAAAGGTGCGTGAGTTTACGCGGTGCAGTTTCGTTCGATCTATCGCGCGCATACCGAGGGATCGATCGGCCGATCGACTTCCATTTTGTACGCTGGATACCACGTTCAGGTGAGTTTTACTGCGAATTTATTAATGGGGATCCGATTAATTTCTTTTTTTTTTTTTTTTGTTCTTTATTTAGAAGATATTTTATCTCGTTTTTATTCTTGTTTCTTTTTTTTTTTTTAATCGAATCAGGAAAATTTGTTCGGTAAGAAATAATTTTTTTGCCAATTAATGTGTAAATAATATATAGTAAAAGAAAATATGCTTTATCGAGCTTCGAGTTATTTTTTTTTTTCAACTTACTGGTTATAATTTAATTCTGTTAATCTTGATAATTTTCTTTATCATATTTGCGATACAAATTGTGATATATGCTTTTAAAATAGAGTTAGATAATAATAATAGATTAAGTTATTACGAAATTTTTGAAAAATGTAATTTTTAATAGATAAATTTTACGTTATTATTGAAATAATCTATAATGATTCAATCTACACTTTTATCAATGATATTTAGATTATTTTACACAAGGATTTCTGAGCTAAGCTTTTAATTTTTATTCTTCTGAAGATAATTGTTTTGTTACTTAAAATTTTATATCATTGTTTCCGCTTCAAAACGATCCGATACGAATACATTCTTAATCGAATTTGAATTGCGCGGGCATTTATAGAGGGAGAGGAGGAGGACTTTTACAAACGATTATCTCGAATTATTCTCGCCTCGATATCGAAACGTAGCAGTTAGATTGAAGAGAGAACGTGGATTCGATCCTAAAAAAAAAACTGTTTCTAAAAAAATTTTCCCGATAGATGGCGTCGAGCATAACTATAAACTCGCTATACCACCTAAAATAAGGTCTATCGCTGCACCTAAATCGTTTTTTCTCGAACGATCGAAATAAACTCGAAAGATGTCTCTGCTGTATCGTTAAAGAATTCATGCTTATACTTAAACGTTCTACTACGTCTAAGTAAAATTACTTCGTTGCTAAATGTCACCTCAAAAATAATATTTGATTAATACAACAGATAAAGAAGTCATTTCGATCAATCTTTTTTACCAATCGAAAGGTCGAAAAGACATTTTAAGATTAATAACAACTCTAAGATTATTCTTACAAATAATCAATATTATTCGAAAAGAATTGTTTTCAAGATTTTTTTTTCTCTTTAAAATAACGTACATAATTCAAAGAGAGTAACACATTATCAAAATCACGTGTCATCTTCGAGGACGATATTTTAATTCATAATCACGTTTCATCGATCGGATGAAATTCGTTTACGAAGCAATATTCGTCAAAGATAATGTCGAAGTTGTAGATTCGCGTTAATGAACCATCTCGAACGCAACCAGGCTCTCCGATATACCCAAGTTCGAGTTACCGTTGCATGACCGCGGATATTGGCAAGTTTGCGGCTAAGTTTCTAACCACGGTCTCGATCGCGGTTTAAAAGACGATTAATTCAACTTGCTTGGAAGCAAGTGAACGTTGCTCGCGCGATATGCCCAACGCCGCGAATTCGTTAAACGCTATCTATAGGACGAGTTTACACCTCGAATGTTCACGAATATTGAAAAGTTATCACACGTAATTCTCGACTCGATCGAAATTTATTTCGAGACTATAGAAAAGAATATCGTCGAAATATCGAATGATTGAGAAAAAGAATTATAATAAATATTATATTATTATATTAAAATAGAAATAAAATATAATAGAATTAAAATATAAATATAATAGAAAAAATAAAATATAATAAAATAAAATAGAATTATATTAAAATAGAAATTCTTGAATAAATTATTTTTCTGCCGATATTCTTTTTGATTGGAACAACGTACTCGCAAGTTTTCTCTGCGATTTATTTTTTACCCGTTTCGGTGCGGGTTTGACAATTCGGTTGGGCGAACAATGGCGTAGAAGCGAGAATGACAATGGCGTTTAATTGGGTGAACACAAATTTTCGTTCTTGTTGAATATTCACGGTATGGGTGCAGGATCGTTTCTTTCTCGTTTTCTCAAATTTAGCTTCCTTTGAATTATCTCTTGGTGTTATCTCGATCTCCGTGTTACGAGGCAACGTTGCTTTTTTGGCGCTATTTCAACGGACCTCTCGTCTCTCCAATGCGCGCGCAATTTGCGGCTCGTGGAGAAATTTTTGAATGGCCGT
>NW_006263517.1:139058-144420 GCF_000469605.1 Apis dorsata | reverse complement strand
CTCAACTATGAAAAGGAACGTTAAGGTGTATCGTGCATACGCGATAAACTTGAGGCCAGAGAGGATCAGGTGGGAATCAAAGTGAAAGAAACCTAGTGATAGAGCGTTAAATAAATATCATGGAATTGACTTTTAATTCTTTTTTTTATCCGTTTCTAACAATATAAATGTAAATATTTAATATTTGTAACTCGAATACGAGTGATAATTTTTGTTGTACGAAATATTCGTGTCAATCGATGATCGAAAAATTAAAAGTTAGAAAAAAATTTAATATTTTTTTTTTATGAAAACTGATGAAAACTGATTTAAATCGAAAAAATTAAAAGTTAAAAGAAATATTAATATATATATATATATTTTAGTTAAAAAAAAAATAGATCGAAAAAGTTAAGTTATTATGAGAATAATGATGATTTAGATCGAGAAAGTTAAAAGTTAAAAAGAAGTGTTTAATATTTTTTTTTTAGTTAAAAGAAAATAGATCGAAAAAGTTAAAAGTTATTATGAGAAGAATGATAATTTAAATCGAAAAATTAAAAGTTGTAACAGAAACTTTTTTAGTAGCATTGAAAGAAAATAGGTCGAAAAAAAGTTGAACGTCGGATAACTTCTGAACCGAAGTTAAAAAAATTCGAAACAATTTTTCTATCGATCTCGAAGAATCAATTATCAACAACAACGAAAAAGTAAAGATGGAAAATACTTTGATAGATTTATTTTTCCTTTATGGATTGAATTGTGAATCCATTCTCTAAAAAGAATTGATAAGTGAAAAGTAGGATCGTTGCATCTCGCCCACCCCTTGTCGATTTAATTATCGACCGAGTTCGGTCGGTTTCCACCAATTATACTAGCCGGTTGTCGGTATAATTAAAAGAGGTAACCGTGCATGCGCGTGATTAAACGGACGATTGAACGAAAGTGGAATTTAATTGCAGGGAATTGATTAATGACTATAGTTACTTGGCCGTTTATCACGGAACATGTGTTTCGTTTGTCATCGCTTGGCTATATCGCCCAAGAGTTGGATGAGTTTGCTATAATTTGCTCGATAAATAAATAATACCCGCTCTCTAATTGCGCCAGAAAAAAGAAACGAATAATTTCTTTTTTTATTTATATTTTACGAGGCGAGGAATTATCAGAATTTGTCTTAATATTTCAAAAAGTATTACAAGAGTTGGATGAGTTTGCTCAATAATTTTGCTCGATAAATAAATATTCCAAAGAATAATTTCTTTCTCTTTTTCTTTTTTTTTTATTTATATTACTTTCAATTTTACGAGGCGAGGAATTATCAGAATTTATTTAAATATTTCAAAAAAGTATTACAAGAGTTGGATGAATTTATTATAATTTGCTCGATAAATAATATTCCAAAGAAACGAATAATTTCTTTCTCTTGCTTCTTTTTTTCTTTTATTTATAATAATTTTAATTTTACGAGGCGAGAAAATAACAGAATTTATCGAATATTTCAGAAAGTGTGCAAAGGCTTACTATAATTTATTCGATAAATAATTATGCCAAACGAATAATTTTTTTCTCTTGCTCCTTTTCCTTTTTTTATTTATATTACTTTTAATTTTACGAGGCGAAGAATTATCAGAATTTGTCGAAATATTTCGAAAAAGTATGCGAACTTTTTTTTCGAAAGATTCGAAAATTGTCTGGAAATGGAAAAAATCGATGCGCGATCCCTGTTATATATAAAAAAATAACGAATTAAACTTTTTAAACTTAACATTATTCGACACCGATAAAATATACGAAATTTCGTTGCAATATTTCTCGCCCACTCGCCATATCGATATTCGAGCTTCAAGATAAATACATAATCTTATTTATTTTTATTAAAAATACATCGTAACACATTATTTTTGATTTTCAAAACTTTTCTTTCGATCGGGAAAAATTATATATAAACACTTATCGTCAGACCGCGATGAAACAATAAAATTTTGAAATAACAATTTAACGCACTATAGAAGAATGTCTTATCGCGCGCGAGGGAACAATTCACGATGGATAGAAGCGTATATTGGAACGGCGTGTATTTAAACAAACCCATGGCCAAAGGGAATAAAGAAAAAGAGTGTTCGATGCGCAAGCGCGACTTCCGCGGCGACTTCCAAAAGAGGGGGAATTAATACTCGGTGGAACCCTGCTGACATTTGCACGGCTCTCTTTTCAATCCTCCTTCGGATCATGAGCCGAAATTGGGATTGAAAAATGGGCGAATATGAGGGAAAAAGAAAAGGAAAGAAGGAAGAAATAGAGAGAAATAAATGGTGGAGAGAATGGAGAATGAATACGTGTGTGCTTCTTTCGTGAAAAGGAAGCTCAGGGTCGCGTCGCTGTTTCAAAACCAAAAGGAAAATGGAACGATTCTTCTTTTTCCACAACTCGAGGAAAACAGCCTATCTTCCTTCCTCTTTCCTCTTCTTCTTCTTCTTTTCCCCTTGTTTCCCCTCTCTTCTCCTCGCTCCTCCTAATTTCGTTTCCTTTTCTTTTCTGACTCTAGATGGAATTACTTACACGTTCCAGGTTTCTTATTACAGCGAACCGTATGAGAAACTGGAAACGTGCAAATCTGTTGGCTGGCTGAGTTAAGAAATTGAGATTGATTGTTTATTCATGAAAGAACGACACTTGTTCGATGATTGTTATTATTTAATATGATTAATAGTAATGATACAATAGTAGTAAATGTATCAAAATAATTTTATATCTTGGAAATTAAGAGGTGCTTGCTAATAGAAATTATTCAGAACGATGATCTTGAATATATTTCAAGGTCATCGAAATTGATAACATGGCCTCTATTATATCAATATAGTATACTAATATAATTAATAGTAACAATACAATGATAGTAAAAATATTGAAATACTAAAAACTTTATTTTCTATTCCAATTAATTATCAAATATTCTTTTATTCTGTTTTATCGTTCGCATGCAAAATTTTAATTTCTTTTTAATTTCACAGTTCTCTTCGGCATTAATATTCATTCGTTCGACCTTATCCTAAGAAAGGAAAATCGTATATAGTTTCGTTTTAAAAAGGTAAAGTTGACCTCTAATGCGGTATCCTCCCACTTTTGGGATGATATTCCTCTGTCTCGTGGTGAATATTTTATAAAGGAAATTTCACCTGGACTGAATTCTAAAAATAGTAAGGAGGTCTTCGCCTGAATCTCTGAATCTTTGTGTCTCCTGTTATTCTTTAATTTGCTACGAAAATTTCTTCTCGTAGAGAAGAAGTCGCGCGATTTCAAACACGTCGATGGTAATCGCTAAATCTGACTGGATCGAATAAAGCGTTATCTTTAATACTACGCTAACGTTATTCGAAATTAAAAATGGCAACACTGTAATTCAGTGTCGTTGGGCACTCACAATTCTTGGAATGAAGACGAGAACGCGTTCTTATGAAATTTTCCATAAAATTTTTTCGAAAATTCGAAAGGGAAAATAAAGATACGAAAAAAAATATAGTGATGGATGGAGACTGTGTTTATCCAGGAGGAAGATTAACGGAGAGAGAGAGAGAGAGAATACTTGTTCATCAATTTTTTAAATTAATTCTTCAACGCATCGATGAACTTTACACGGAGAAGATACACGCGAGAAATGCGATAAAAATGATTAATATTGCGATGTCAGAGTTATTGGTAATTTATTATGCATGGAATAAGATAAAGGTGTCGAGTAGACACCGTTTTAATTAATCAAGATCGTTAATTTCTTAAGTTTGATCAATAAGAAAGTAGTGTTTGCATATGTGCAACAATCTCGTGGAACGTCAAATGTTTGTTTCGAAAACGGGGGGCGGAAGGAAATTGTAATTGGGGGACGTTTATCGAATATATCAAATATTTGATAGAAGATTAATGGTACAAAGAATTCTTAATTCGATTTGCGGCGAGAAAGGAAAAACAAGATCGGAGGATGAAAGGTCGGTGGCTGTAGGGAGTTGAATTGCGTGCAAATCGGCCACCAGTTTAATTATCTAAGCCGAGTTGCTCGCTAATAAATCGGATTAATCCTGTCGATGTTCGAAAACATCAAAGGAAATCGGGGAGGAGATTAATATCCGAGATGAAACGAAGAGAGGAAATGAAATGCATACACGTACGAGATACGTTTGATTAAAATGTTCCTCGAACTTTTTATTTTTTTTAATTCCATTGAAAATAGTTATTCATCGATCGATATTTATATAAATGCCTTTCGAAACTTGTATATAATATCCAGTCAACTGGATTTTCTCTTTCACATCTCAAATTAATTTTTTTTTCTTTTTAACAATCGTATTCTTCGTTATAAACATTTCTGTCGCACCTTTTCTCTTTTTTCCTATATTTTTCATTTTTTTCTTTTAACTAGTCTCTTCTATGCTCGCTCGAAAACTCGTCATTTTCAAGTTTGGATTTTTTCAGTTATAATTTATGTGGAAAAATTGTAAGAAAAGGAAAAGAATGCTCAAAAATAATGAGAAAATATGAAAGAGAAAATAAAGGCAAAAGGATTGGTTGGTTTTAAAAGGAATCGTAATATCGATAAATATTTCTTTTTCGTCTCGAATTATCTGCTAGATAATCTTTAAGAGGTTCTTTACGTTGGAGAAGATAGCGGTTGCGCGAGAATCCACAGCGGAATTCCTGCGCTGGCTAATTTCATCGCAATCAGGAATTTCGGGGGGTTGCGGCGGGGTTGGAGATACCATGACCTAGCTCGTTCCATGCAAATTGTACCCGTTCGATGTTCGATGAAATTCGGCAGATGAAACAGTTGAACTGTAGAGAGATAAAATGTCTTTTAAAGTAAACAAATTTTATACGCAGTGATTTTGAAAAAAATCACTTTATTCCATTTATTTGAGGATTAAAAAAAGGGATCTATATAAAATATTCGTGGGGGAAAATTGTATTTTTCAATCGTTGAAAATGAAGACGAGATGAACATGATGTTTGTAGCAGAATTTTTAGTAGCAGTTGGCAAACAGATTATTATTAATAACTGTTGATTACAGTTATTTTTAACCCCGACTGAATGGTACAAAATAAGCGAGCAACAATTTTAACGTAACATGGTGTATAATATAGTTTCGCCTGTATGAAAAATAAGCTCGTACTCATCAAATACTTTTTTTCGACGTTGTGGCAGGTATTCGAGCCAAGGTCTAAACGATAATTTCGCTTTAACGACCCTGTCCTTGGAATTAATACTCGAGCCTCTTCTCGTTCCGATATTTTCGTTTAATCTCGCGCCAGAAATGTTTGATATTCCGCCGTTAAGTCGTCCCAGTTTTGTCGAAACAAATTCTCGAGAAATGTGAAATGTGTATTCCTGAAT